>NC_086326.1:105688926-105846426 GCF_036172605.1 Pelobates fuscus | reverse complement strand
CTCTCGCATTGATGAACGCTTAAGAGAGAGACAGAACACTCGAGATAGAACCTGTAGACCTTCCTTCAAACTAGCTCCCTCATTTCTAAGTCCTGAGATCAAAACCTTACCTTTTCCAGAACCTATGCAGATAGGCAAAACTCATCTCTCAGAAGAGGAGAGACAGTACAGGAGAAGGGAGGGGCTGTGTATGTACTGTGGAGTCAGAGGTCACTTACGCCTAAATTGTCCTAATCGATCGGGAAACGCTTGCACCTAAGTTTCTCTAGAGGACAGGCCTTGGGTGTTTCTATTTTGTCCTCTACTCATAATTATAAAGATCATAGGCTTGTGCTACCCGTTTCCTTAACTTGGGAGAGGGGAGTAGTAGAGACTGTGGCATTGATAGATTCCGGAGCTGCTGAGAGCTTTAATCGACCAAGTTTTTGTCACTAAACACACTATTCCATCTCAGTTAAGGGAGACGCCCTTGGCCGTTGAGGCCATAGATGGTAGACCTTTAGTTGAGCCTGTGATTTTTCGTGAAACCATACCCGTTAACGTAACTGTTGGTATTTTACACGAGGAAGACATATCTCTGTTACTCATTTCATCTCCTTCTGTTCCCATAGTCCTGGGGTATTCTTGGTTAAAGAGACATAACCCTATTATTGATTGGGAATTAGGGGAGATAATCTCATGGGGTCAGAATTGTCAGGAGAAGTGTTTACAGAAAGTCTCACCGCTTTGCATAGTTAATGCATCCACTCAGTCTACCGACCCTACAGAAGTACAAATACCTCCACTGTATCTGGACTTAAAGGCGGTATTTGACAAAAAGAAGGCCGATACTTTACCCCCACACAGGTCCTTTGATTGTAAGATTAATCTACTCCCTGGTACCATGCCTCCCAGGGGCAATGTATACCCTTTGTCTACTAAGGAGAACTTGGTCCTAGAGGAGTATATTCGTGAAAATCTAGACAAAGGATTTATTAGGAGATCGTCCTCCCCTGCCGGGGCTGGTTTTTTTTTTTGTTAAAAAGAAGGATGGTACACTGAGACCTTGCATTGACTACCGAGGTTTGAACAAAATAACCGTTAGAAATGCCTACCCGATTCCTTTGATTACCGAGCTCTTTGATCGTTTAAAGGGTCCCAAGATTTTCACCAAGTTAGATCTCAGAGGGGCATATAACTTGGTGAGGATTCAGCAGGGTCACGAGTGGATGACGGCGTTCAACACTCGATATGGGCACTACGAGTATACCGTAATGCCTTTTGGTCTCTGCAATGCGCTGGCAGTATTTCAGGACTTGATCAATGAAGTTCTTAGGGAGTTTCAACAGGACTGCGTTATTGTATACCTGGATGATATTCTTATACATTCTAGGGACATTGAGACTCACCACAGACAAGTCAGAAGGGTTTTGCGCAAACTTCTTCAACATGGCTTGTACTGCAAACTGGAGAAATGTAGTTTTGATCAATCCCAGACAAACTTTCTTGGTTATGTGATTTCTGGGGAAGGGTTTAAGATGGATCCGGATAAACTCCAGTCCATTTTAGACTGGCCCTTACCTAAGGGTCTCAAGGCCATTCAGAGGTTTATTGGATTCTCCAATTATTATAGGCGCTTCATTAAGGGTTACTCGTCAATTATTGCTCCTATCACCAATATGACCAGACAGGGGGCTGACACTAAGAATTGGTCTACTGAAGCACTTCTTGCTTTCAAAACCCTCAAAGAACTTTTTGCTTCCGCACCAATTTTAGTTCACCCTGATACTACTCTGCCTTTCCTACTCGAAGTAGACGCCTCAGAGACAGGTGTAGGCGCTATCCTGTCCCAAAGGTTAGGTGTGGATAAACCATTACATCCATGTGGTTTTTTTTCCAAAAACCTATCTGGCCCGGAGAGCAGATATGACATTGGTGACAGGGAACTACTAGCAGTTATCATGGCTTTAAAGGAATGGAGACATTTATTGGAAGGGACCTTACATCCTGTTACTATTTTGACGGACCACAAGAACTTGTCCTATATTGGGGAGGCCAAGCGATTGTCCTCCAGGCAAGCTCGTTGGTCTTTATTTCTCACCCATTTCAATTACGTACTCACTTACAGACCTGGTTCTAAGAATTCTAAAGCCGATGCTTTGTCTCGCCAATATGAACCTTCTACTGTGTCTGAGCCAGTGTTGTCCTCTATAGTCCCCAAGTGCAATATTATCGCCAACACAAGTCTTAAAATTCATTCTCCACTGCTTGACCAAATCATGAAGTTGCAACATCTGGCACCTAGGCAGACTCCTGTGGCAAGACACTTCGTTCCCCCTGAACTCCAAAGGGAGCTCTTACAGTGTTTCCACGAGAGTAAGGTGGCGGGGCATCCTGGTATTCGCAAGACATATTCCTTAATCTCTAAAGATTTCTGGTGGCCTTCTTTACGAAAGGATATTAAGGATTTCATTGCAGTGTGTGAGATCTGTACTAAGACCAAGCAACCTCATACTCTTCCATGTGGTCTATTACAGCCCTTGGGCATTCCAGAAAGACCATGGTCCTGTTTGGCAATGGACTTTATTGTTGATTTGCCTATTTCTAAAAAACAGACTGTTATTCTCACTGTAGTCGATAGGTTTACTAAGATGGCTCATTTTGTGCCTTTACCTAAACTTCCGACTTCTCCTGATTTGGCGGAAATATTCGCTAAAGAAATTTTTCGTTTACATGGGATACCTTCCGAAATTATTTCTGATAGAGGTTCCCAATTTGTTTCACGTTTCTGGAGATCTTTCTGTTCTCAATTGGGCATCAAATTGAATTTTTCTTCTGCTTATCACCCTCAGTCTAACGGAGCTGCTGAACGTACCAATCAAAAAATTGAACAATATTTGCGTTGTTTTGTCTCTGAACATCAGGACGATTGGGTCGGTTTGATTCCTTGGGCAGAGTTCGCACACAATAATCTTGTTTGTGATTCCACTCGTTCTAGCCCCTTTTTCATGAATTATGGCTTTCATCCTTCCATTCTTCCCTCGGTCTCTCCTTCCCAAGGGGTACCGTCGGTTGATGTTCATGTTGCCAATCTGAGGAAGTTGTGGGATCAGACTCGACAAATTCTCCTACATAATTCCATGTTGTTCAAGAAACACGCTGATAAACGCAGAAGGGCGGCTCCTGTTTTTGTTCCTGGTGATAGGGTATGGTTGAGTACTAAAAACATTCGTTTAAAGGTTCCTACTATGAAGTTCGCGCCTCGTTACATTGGCCCTTACAGGGTCCTGGCTCGTATTAACCCGGTTGCGTATCGTCTAGTACTTCCATCTGCCTTACGCATCCCTAACTCTTTTCATGTTTCCTTGCTGAAACCGTTAATTTGCAACAGATTTTCCTCCACTGTTT
The DNA here is from genome assembly GCF_036172605.1 of Pelobates fuscus. Classification (NCBI taxonomy): domain Eukaryota; kingdom Metazoa; phylum Chordata; class Amphibia; order Anura; family Pelobatidae; genus Pelobates; species Pelobates fuscus. Next base: position 105,843,039 of record NC_086326.1, on the reverse strand, counting down.
CCTCTCCCCGCCCTGTTCAGGTTGAGGGTCAGGAGGAGTACGAGATCAACTCCATCATCGATTCTCGAATTTCTCGAGGGAGGTTACAGTATCTTGTCGACTGGAAGGGATATGGTCCTGAGGAGAGGACTTGGGTGTCAGGATCGGGACAGGGATCCAACACGCAGAGTACAAAGAGTGGAAAGGTACGTATACCGGGCCTTAGAATGGCCGGACTAACGTACTGAGAGAAATAGAGAATAGTCAGAGACAAGCCGGATCAAGGGAGAACAGAGAAGCAGGGTAGTACAACAAGCCGAGTCAAAACCAAATAGAGCAAACTAGAATACCAGAGCACTGAGTGACTAGACAAGCTAGAACCACGACAGGGCAATGAGCTGAAGAGAGAAGTAAGCTTAAATACCCTGGCTCTGGATGGTAATCACGCCTCTGACAAGTGCCGATTGGATATCGAACACTTGAGTGACAGGTCGCTCGTGATAGCGTCATGACGTCACGTATTGAGCGTCCCGCTAGAAAAGGACGTGGATTCCTCGCGGCCGGTGTTTAAGTGACTGGATGAACCGCGAGGAACGAAGGAAACAGCTCGCCTGGACGGACAAACCACCAAATCTCTACCTCCCTTAGAGGTAGAGGCCTCAGGTACCCTGACAGTACCCCCCCTCTCAGATACGCCCACCGGGCGGAAGGAACCGGGGCGAGATGGGAAGCGGAGGTGAAATGCTCTGCGAAGGCGAGAAGCATGAACGTCCTCCTGAGGTACCCAACTCCTCTCCTCAGGACCATATCCCCTCCAGTTGACCAGATATTGCAATTTTCCCCTTGAAATTCTGGAATCAATGATGGAGCTGACCTCGTACTCCTCCCGACCCTCCACCTGAACAGGACGAGGCGAGGAAACCTTAGAGGAGAATTTGTTGCAAATAAGAGGTTTCAACAAGGAGACATGAAAAGAATTAGGAATGCGTAAGGCAGGTGGCAGAGCAAGGCGATACGCAACCGGGTTGATACGAGTGAGAATCCTGTAAGGACCTATGTAGCGAGGAGCAAATTTCATAGATGGGACTTTTAGGCGAATATTCTTAGTACTCAACCATACCCTATCCCCAGGAACAAAAACAGGAGCCGCTCTTCTATGCTTGTCAGCGTGTTTCTTGAACAACGAAGAACTATGTAACAGAATTTGCCGAGTCTGATCCCATAATCTCTTCAGGTTGGCGACATGATCATCAACCGACGGTATCCCCTGAGAAGAGGAAACCGAAGGAAAAATCGAAGGATGAAAGCCATAGTTCATGAAGAAAGGGCTAGAGCGAGTTGAATCACAAACAAGGTTATTGTGTGCGAACTCCGCCCAAGGAATCAGACCGACCCAATCGTCCTGGTGTTCGGAAACAAAGCAACGCAGATACTGTTCGATCTTTTGATTAGTACGTTCAGCAGCTCCGTTAGACTGAGGGTGATAGGCAGAGGAGAAGTTCAATTTGATACCCATTTGAGAACAAAAGGATCTCCAGAAACGTGAGACAAATTGAGAACCTCTATCAGAAACAATCTCCGAAGGAATCCCATGTAGGCGAAAAACCTCTCTCGCAAAAATCTCCGCCAATTCAGGAGAAGTCGGAAGTTTAGGTAATGGTACGAAATGAGCCATCTTAGTAAATCTATCCACCACCGTGAGAATAACAGTCTGTCTCTTGGAAGCAGGTAAATCAACGATAAAGTCTATGGACAAACAGGACCAAGGTTTCTCAGGAACGTCCAAGGGGTGTAACAGGCCACATGGAGAAGCATGAGGTAGTTTAGTCTTGGCACAAGTCTCACAAGCTGCGACGAACTCCTCAATATCTTTTCGAAGTGAAGGCCACCAGAAATCCTTGGATATCAGAGAGTATGTCTTGCGAATACCAGGATGACCAGCTATCTTACTTTCGTGAAAACATTGTAAGAGCTCCAGTTGAAGTTCAGGAGGAACAAAGTTTCTTCCCTCAGGAGTGTTTCCGGGAGCTAGATGTTGTGACTTAATGATCTGGTCAAGTAGCGGAGAATGAATTTTAAGACTGGTATTAGCAATAATATTGCATTTGGGTACAATGGAGGACACAAGTGGTTCAACTGAAGCAGAAGGCTCAAATTGGCGAGATAGCGCATCGGCTTTAGAATTCTTTGAGCCAGGTCTGTAAGTCAGAACGTAATTGAAATGGGTAAGAAACAATGACCAACGAGCCTGCCTGGAGGACAAACGCTTGGCCTCTCCGATATAAGACAAATTTTTGTGGTCTGTTAGAATGGTAACAGGATGTAAAGTACCTTCCAATAAATGTCTCCACTCTTTCAAAGCTTTGATAACCGCTAGTAATTCTCTGTCACCAATGTCATATCTGCTCTCAGTACCGGACAATTTTTTAGAGAAAAATCCACATGGATGTAATGGTTTATCAACACCCAACCATTGAGATAGGACAGCACCTAAACCAGTCTCTGATGCGTCTACCTCAAGCAGAAAAGGCAGGGAAGTGTCGGGGTGAACTAAAATTGGAGCGGAAGCGAAAAGCTCCTTGAGAGTTTTGAACGCAAGAAGAGCTTCAGTAGTCCAATTCTTAGTATCAGCCCCCTGTTTGGTCATATTAGTGATAGGTGCGATAATTGAAGAATAGCCCTTAATAAAGCGCCTATAATAATTAGAAAAACCAATAAATCTCTGTACGGCTTTAAGACCTTTGGGTAAAGGCCACTCTAGAATAGACTGGAGTTTATCCGGATCCATCTTAAATCCCTCCCCAGAGATCACATAGCCGAGAAAGGTTACCTGGGTTTGATCAAAGCTACATTTCTCCAACTTGCAGTACAAACCATGCTGAAGAAGCTTGTGCAAAACCCTCCTGACTTGCTTGTGATGAGTCTCAATCTCACTAGAATGTATAAGTATATCATCTAGGTATACAATGACGCACTCTTGCTGAAATTCCCTAAGAACCTCATTAATCAGATCTTGGAATACCGCTGGTGCATTGCATAACCCAAAAGGCATAACCGTATATTCATAGTGACCATAGCGAGTATTGAATGCCGTCATCCACTCATGTCCCTGCTGGATTCTCACCAAGTTATATGCCCCTCTGAGGTCTAACTTGGTGAAAATTGTAGAGCCCTTCAAACGATCGAAGAGTTCGGTGATCAAGGGAATCGGGTAGGCATTTTTAATGGTTATCTTATTTAAGCCTCGATAATCAATACAAGGTCTCAAAGAACCATCTTTCTTTTTAACAAAAAAAAATCCAGCCCCGGCAGGGGAGGAGGACCTCCTGATGAATCCCTTGTCTAAATTCTCGTGAATATACTCCTCTAGAACTGAGTTCTCTTTCGTAGATAATGGGTATACATGACCTCTGGGGGGCATGGTACCAGGGAGTAGGTTAATTTTGCAATCAAAGGACCTGTGTGGGGGTAAGGTATCGGCTTTCTTTTTGTCAAATACTGCCTTTAAATCTAGATACTGAGGCGGAATTTGTGTCTCTGTAGGATTGTCAGAGGTAGCCGATGTGTTAGTCAATCCGAGAGGTAAGACCTTACGCAAGCATTTTTCTTGACAATTCTTTCCCCACGAAACTATCTCCCCTGACTCCCAATTAATAATAGGGTTGTGTCTCCTCAACCAGGAGTACCCCAGGACTATGGGAATAGACGGAGAAGAAATGAGCATTAAGGATATATCCTCTTTATGTAGGATGCCAACAGTTAAGTTAATCGGTATGGTCTCATGGAAAATAACAGGCTCAAGTAACGGTCTACCATCGATGGCCTCAACAGCCAGTGGTGTCTCTTTTAACTGGGATGGGATAGCATGCTTGGCAGCAAAACCCTGATCTATAAAGCTCTCAGCAGCTCCAGAATCGATTAGTGCCATAGTCTTTACTACTCCCTTCTCCCACCTCAAAGAAACGGGTAACAGAAGCCTGAACTCTTTGTAGTTGTGAATAGAGGACAAAGTAGAAACACCCAAGGCCTGTCCTCTAGAGAAACTTAGGTGCGAGCGTTTCCCGAACGATTAGGACAATTTAGGCGTAAATGACCTCTGACTCCACAATACATACATAAACCCTCCCTTCTTCTGTACTGTCTCTCTCTCTCTGTGAGATGAGTACTGCCTATCTGCATAGGTTCAGAAATACGTAAGTCCTCGAACTCAGAATTTTGAAAGGTAGGCGCTAGTTTACAGGAGGGTCTACGGGTCCTATCTCGAGTGTTCTGCCTCTCTCTTATGCGTTCATCAATACGAGATATAAAAGAAATTAAATCCTCCAAATTCTCAGGGAGTTCTCTAGTAGCGACCTCGTCAAGAATTATATCTGATAACCCATTCAGAAACACATCTATATAAGCCTGTTCGTTCCACTTAACTTCTGCCGCCAAGGACCTGAACTCTAGTGCATAGTCCACAAGTGTTCGATTGTCCTGTCTAAGGCGCAACAGTAATCTAGCTGCATTGACCTTTCTACCAGGAGGGTCAAAAGTTCTTCTAAACGCAGCTACAAAGGCATTATAATTATAGACTAGTGGATTATCATTCTCCCATAAAGGATTGGCCCATCTCAGAGCTTTCTCAATGAGTAAAGTAATAACAAATCCAACCTTCGCTCTATCTGTAGGATAAGAACGGGGTTGTAATTCGAAATGGATGCTAATCTGGTTCAGAAAACCACGACACTTCTCCGGTGACCCGCCATAACGTACTGGTGGGTTAATACGGGAAGAAGCACCTACAGTGGCTACCTCTAGACCTGAGACTGCAGGAGAAATAGAAGGAGTACGTGTCTCCTCAGGTGGGTTACTAGCACGAGACAAAAGTGCCTGTAGTGCTAGGGCCATCTGATCCATCCTATGCTCCATGGCGTCAAACCTGAGATCAGAAGAACCAAGCTGACTGTTTGTACCTGCAGGATCCATTGGCCCTGTCGTAATGTCAGGATCGGGACAGGGATCCAACACGCAGAGTACAAAGAGTGGAAAGGTACGTATACCGGGCCTTAGAATGGCCGGACTAACGTACCGAGAGAAATAGAGAATAGTCAGAGACAAGCCGAGGTCGAGGGAACGGGAAGACAGATAAGCGAGAGACAAGCCGGATCAAGGGAGAACAGAGAAGCAGGGTAGTACAACAAGCCGAGTCAAAACCAAATAGAGCAAACTAGAATACCAGAGCACTGAGTGACTAGACAAGCTAGAACCACGACAGGGCAATGAGCTGAAGAGAGAAGTAAGCTTAAATACCCTGGCTCTGGATGGTAATCACGCCTCTGACAAGTGCCGATTGGATATCGAACACTTGAGTGACAGGTCGCTCGTGATAGCGTCATGACGTCACGTATTGAGCGTCCCGCTAGAAAAGGACGTGGATTCCTCGCGGCCGGTGTTTAAGTGACTGGATGAACCGCGAGGAACTAAGGAAACAGCTCGCCTGGACGGACAAACCACCAAATCTCTACCTCCCTTAGAGGTAGAGGCCTCAGGTACCCTGACATTGGGTACCTCAGGAGGATGTTCATGCTCCTCGCCTCCGCAGGGTTTTTCACTCCCGCTTTCCATCTCGTCCCGGATGCTTCCGACCGGTGGGCGTTTCTGGGGGGGGGGGGGTACTGTCAGGGTACCTGTAGTCTCTACCTCTGATAAGAGGAGAGACTTAGACGTTTTCCCGTTCAGAAGGGCTGTTTCCTCCGTTCCTCGCGGTTCCTCCGGTCGGTCACACGCCGGCCGCGAGGGATCCACGCCCTTTTATGACGTGACGCTCAGTAGCCGACGTCATGACGCCAAGCCGGCTCGACCTGTCACTCAAACCCTGAACACGAACCAGGACTCGTCGGGGGTGTGATTACCTCCTAGAACCGGGGTATTTAATAGAGCTTGCCGCATTTGCTCATTGCCCTGTCGTGGTTCTAGCCAGTCTAGTCACTCAGTGCTCTTGTATGTCTATTGTCTCTTTGGTTCTGACCCGGCTTGTTTGTATCACTCTGCTTATCTCTGTTATCCTTTGACCCGGCTTGTCTCTCGCTTACCTGTCTTCTCGTTCCCTCGACCTCGGCTTGCCTCTGACCATTCTCTACTTACTCCTTACGTTAAGTCCGGCCATTCTAAGGTCCGGTATACGTACCTACTACACTTTGTACTCTGCGTGTTGGATCCCTGTCCCGATCCTGACAGGTATACAGGTTATAAACATCATTACACATTGCAATATCTCCTAGGATTAGCAGCCTCGTTTTATATTATATAAACATGCTTAACTTAGAAGGTACACAATACAGTATGTATGATATACATGGCTTGGCAGCGCAGATTTAGCAATAACAGGCGATTAATTGTTTTGCTGAAACATGAGTTTAAGCAAGCTGAGAATTTGTGCCAGGCTCAATAACAGGCATTTCTCGAGGATCAACAGTGGGATAGCTACCCGAGCCCAAGTATGTTACAGGTTAAGAGACTGCAGAGTGATATGCATAGAGATAACAGTAATGGCATTTCCATAGGCACTTATTATGAAGCAGCAGTTTTAGTCAGGCTGGCTAGTATAGTACGAGGATCAGGTCAGACATCATGCTGTGTGTGTTACTGAGATTTAAAGAGGCTATCAATAGGTTAAATCAGCTTGTCTACCCCAGCGTCTGCTGAGTGAGGGTAATTAGGCTGATAGGGTTAAGATGGGGTACATTTGCTAAGCTAGGCATATATCACCAATGGTCTGTTACTCAGGTTAGTCCTTAAGTTGTCCAGCAACAGGGGGCCAAGTCTGGGCCCAAAGTCCCGCTTGCATCCGGTGCCTTTAGACCAGGATCTCAGTAGTGGCTATGCAGCTTCCGAGGGCTGCTCATCTTCTGCCTGAGGCCTTGATGGGCACTCGTGCCCTTGTGCCATTGGACCCATCATCAGGACCGTGGGCCCAGGGTTCCGCCGGGCCCCTAGCTTCTCCCTTGGTATAAGGCAGGCTGGGGGGGGGGTACCTCCCGGTGAGCACCCAGCTCAGATGAAGCGTGTGCGGGCCTCTCGGAAATGCAGTACCGTGAGCGGTGATTGTTGAGCTCCATGTGACAGGAGTATCTCCGGGTGTCCGGGCCCATAACTGGTAGTGTCCCATGTGCCAGAGCGGATGGTGGCTGCAGGTCGTCTTGCGTCCTAGAGTGCAGGCCTTGTGCACGTGGGCTCCGCCATCTTGGGTGCGGGTCTCGGGCTGTATGTCGATGCCTGTGCAGAGAGCTGGTAAGCGTGGCTTGAGTGGACCGGGATCACCCCCCCGGTCCATAGGGGGGGGGGGGAACAGAGCCGGGTCCGCAGGTTTTCCCTGCTTGTAAGGCTCCGTCAGGCAGGATAGTGCTGCGGCGGCCGTCCGCATCACTCACCGCCAGTATAGGTCCGCCTGCTGCAGCGGGTCCCATCCTCCGAGGGACTAAAACTGTCGAGAGCAAGCCTCTCCTCGGCTCAGGCAGCCCGTTGCCACCGAGGGTTGCAGATGTCGCCGGAAAACTCTCCTTGAAGCACGGTTAGTAGGCTATTTGTGCCTCCACTTGCAGGAGCCGAGCTGGCCTGCGACTGCTCAGCTCGGCGGCCCGGCCCCGCCCCCCTTCTTCTTTACTCTTATTATGCTTGTGCTATAGGAGGCAACGCTTGTTTAAGGTACTTAAACTACTATAACATTACAAAGCATGATATCCAATTAGTCTATATGTTTCTAATATTTTACTGACTGTGTTCTTAGACAATTGCTGTAGATTTGTACTGTGTGAGATCTACTCAATAAAAATAATAAAGGTGCAGATAGGGTAAAAAGATGAACAAATCAAGAGTAAGATAGAAAAATAGGAAAATTACACACACACACACACACACACACACACATTGCTAAATACACATACAGCAAGCAGCCCCACCCCATTCCTCACATACTGGAGACATTGAAAGCAGGTCATTTTAAATCAGCATCATACCTGCTCTGCTCTCAGGATTCAGGTCCTGTGCACTTCCATTCCTTCTGCAGTACTACTTGTCCTGGCACAGAGCTGTGGTGCATGGATGCTGCTTCCTTACGCATTCCTGGCATGTATGCCGTGTGCTTCCAGGTTCGGTGGGTGATGGGGACAGGGGTGTAATCCCCTTATAGCCAAGTGTGCCCATGCGTTAAGACGGCACTGCGCAATTTTCGGGTCTTTCATACGTTTTTAAGTATAAACACAACCCATTTAGGAGAGCACAAGTGCAATTAAGTTTGTTGGGTAGTGATCTAAATGATGCAATTTAAAACATAAAATTGTAGCCTAATCTTTCAACAAACCACTCTACCTTCATTTATACAGTCGTGCCCTTGCTAGGTAACAACATGTTTAAGTATTTTATTTATATTTTTAAAATATGGATAACTTAAATCTAGTATGTATGTACTAATCAGACTACTACAAAAAATCGAATTTCAAAGCGCACCCTTTAGATTTAGAACATGGAAAATGGACATTTAATTTTAGTAAACAGACACATACAGCGGGGGAAAAAAAATACACAAACACATAGAAAGAAAAATTTCACAGATCCTTTAATTTGGTCAAGTATGTATCCTCATAATTTTTCTGTACATCAATTTTCTTCCTTCATTTTACGAGATCTGCAGTTTTCCCATCACCCTTCTAAAGTATAATATTAAGGAAGAGGAATGGAGCGTGTTGCAACAGCTGGTAAGGTTGCCATTGTTGTTCTTAGACTCCTGCGTTATATTAAATATTGTTTGTTAAACATCTGTGATACAATAATAGAAACATTACACTGTTTATACCCAAGGCAGGAGCAGCTAATATATCGTGTGCCCGCTATTGATGATATAGCATGGATGTGTATCTAGGCATCATGAGAAAAAAAATTCAAGAACAGCAAAGAAGATAAAGTTTAGCAACTCCTGCCCGGAGCACGAACAATCTATGTCTCACGAATGAAAACTACAAAATTGTCCATAAATATAAGGGGGATTTGAATTTTAAAAAAAATAAACAAACAGATACCTTTTCAAGTTCTACCCCCAACTTGTCATACACCAAAGATTACAATATATACATTATTACACTTTTACAATTTTGTTTATTAGCACAATCTGCTACATTTCGACAACAATGGGTTAGGATTAGTCTTCTTGAGGCTACCCATTGCTCTCACCTCACGCAAAGATTCCTCCAATGGTCGATGCCGTGATAATTACTAGAATTATACAGCAAATTAGAATCATTATCTTCTTCTGCAGCATGGAAGACGAAAAAAATATTTCAGAGAGAAGAATTGAGAGAACAAGAGAGAGAAAGGATGAAAATTAGAAGAATGTGTTCCTTCATGTGGTCAGTGAATATTTACATATGTACATTAATACATAACATATACCTTAAAAAGACTACCAATTTATTAATTTAATTGGCCTAGTCTTTAGATTACATGGACAAATTCCCTAAATATAAGTTGGGCTCACTAAATGATACAGGTCGGAGAAAAAAGTCTGCATAAATGTTCAGAAATATTAGAAGTTTATGGGCATACTAAAAAAAAACCATTAAAACATGATAAATAATTCTTATATTATGGTCGATACTAATAAGGTACTTGTCATGAACTTGGTGTAGTATCTGACATGGTATAAAGCCTGGACATGTCTGATGGCGTAGGATAGGTTTGCCTGCAATTACATGATTGCCACCAGGCCCATAAAAAATGATGTGCCCTTCAAAAGATGCTTGTTTGGCTCTGGAGTTGATGTAAGGAAATAATAGCACATGTTCCATTCAACTCTGGTCATTTGTACTTATAAGAAGAGACACACTAAAGACAACTGGGGAGAAGCTTGCCATTCCGTCAATATCTGGAGGAATTGAGATGGGACCTTTTATAATACGGAATGGGGAGTAAAAATTAAAAGACTCAAGGATACAAAAATACATGAGGAGCTCATTCTCTTGTATACCTGGAAGTTTGATGATATTCCAGATTAAAATACTAGCCAGGTTCAGTGTGATAAGGAATGTAATAGTATATATGAGATAGATGTGCAGTTTGATGATGGTATCTAACACAAGTATTCAGAAAAAATAAATAAAAAATCACAAAAATGCAGATGTAGGTTAGATATAAGCACCAACAGAATAAAAAAAAAAAAGTCTAAATCCTATCTACATATCAACTCCTATAGGTGTGATATAGGAGAATATTAAATTCCCTAAAAACATTAATTTCAAAATGTACTATGGCATACCAAATATGCCATTTTCCTTTCACACATCACTAATTCAGTTTTCTGTCACATAGCTGTGCCCTTAGTACAGGGCTTACTTAAAGAATCACTATAGTGTCAGGAAAACAAAGCGGTTTTCCTGACACTATAGTGATCCTTTAAGTAAGCCCTGTACTAAGGGCACAGCTGCCCCTTCAGCAGCTTACCTTATTCCAGCGCCCGGCTCCCCCGTTGACGTCAGCTCCCTCTGCCGACGTCAGCGGAGCCGAATGCACATGCGCGGCAAGTGCCGCGCGCATTCAAGCAGTCAATAGGAAAGCATTTTTCAATGCTTTCCTTTGGACGCTCTGCACAATGGAGGCATAATATGCCTCCAGCGTCGCAGGTGCGCCTCTAGTGGCTGTCCGGAAGACAGCCACTAGAGGCTGGCTTAACCCCAAATGTAAACATAGCAGTTTCTATGAAACTGCTATGTTTGCATCTGAAGGGTTAAAACCTGAGGGACATTGCAACCAAACCACTTCATTGAGCTGAATCGGTCTGGGTGACTATAGTGTCCCTTTAACATGAAGCTTTCCATTGCTTTAAAGAAACAAAAAAGATCAACTCATGAATTAGTATGCACAATGAAGCCAATCTAAACATTAAGTGTCCCACTTAGCAGATTGTCATACTACAGGATAGCCATAAGTGCTTGCAGAACATGTCTTTGGTCTCAGCGTTGTCTAATTCTGCAACAGCATGCACATTCTGTGTTTACGCTTACTGTATGAATTTGCCCCAGGATAGGTCACTTCTCAGAGGCACTTTTATGTTAGAGGTACACATTCAGGGTTGTCTGTGTCTCAACAAGAAAACATATCAGGTGAAATCCATGCCCTTTGTTAGATGGCATTATTTACAGTGCTCTCTGATTTATGAAATAATTAAAAATGTAACAAACACCTTGCAGAACCTATCTAGATCACAGTATATAAAAAAAAAAAGACATCAGAACTAAATGGACCAAAATCAGCTATGAATGGTGTCATCCACTCAGTAAAAAAGTAAAGAATGTGAGTGGTATCTGTAAATTTAGAAACACAATGGGTAAGCAGGACAGGTAGGGCTTTCAGGGATCAGGAACAAGGTCCATGTCATATAAAAAGGAAGTAAAGCTGGTTTTCGGATGTTTGAATGTGGTAGGAGAAGACTGGGGAAGGTCACAGGGATCAGACGCTTGATACAGGTGGAAGGAGTGCTTGACTAAGGAATAAAGAAAAGAGAGATGTAAGGAATTCAGTTCGGTCATTCACAATCTTACTGAAAAATCTACCTTGCAACCCAAACGACAATAAGCAAGAGATTCTTAGGAGGAAACGCTTTTCTATTGCACTTCTTATTAGAAAACAATCTAGAAAAAATTCAATTCATGGAGAATCTATCATAAGGTAATAAATACATAACTATTTATCTTGACAATGATTTTCCTCAAAGTCTAGCACTGGAAATACTCATATTTATTAAAGCCAAACACTGTTGGAGTTCAGTCTGCTTGAGCGAATCTGCAGCAATCTCCAGGATTTATTGGGTATCCAGATTAAAAATAGATACTTTCACATCAGAATCCTATACAAACAATAGGATTCGGAAAACTCCCAAAACAATAAAATACAGGACCAAAAGAAACCTTAAGAGTGCAAGGGTGAATTATGTGGCAGCTAGCCAGTGCTTGCTAGCCAGCCACCACATTCCCATTGTACAGCGCTACGGAATTTGATGGCGCTACATAAATAATAAAATATTAATTAAGATTTAAAAAAAAAAATATTGAATAAACATCCTTGAGGGGTCACGAAGACTCCCACATTACTATAATTGAGGTTTTAAAACCTCCATATGCCCCTACCTGCAATGCATCAGGTGGGGACATACATCCTAAACATTTAAAACTAGCAATTGGGCTGCCATTACCAGCAGTTAATACGGACTGTACCAGCATGTACTCAGCTAAGGTGGATTGTCCTATATAATCATGAGCTGGGGCAACCTTATAAATGTTCTTTTGCCATTAATGAAATAAAATGTTCAGTAATCTGTTAGTATGTGGGCATAGGATGCAAGGGATGTGAGTGTTTCACCTTTATTTATCATTCCTTGGAAAAGATACCCTTAGTGTAGGATTCACGCATGTGAGCTTGCAATTTAATCGTCATTGAAGTGGTACTAAAAATCTATCGCTATTAACCGGTAATTGTGCATAGGGATTTGGGAGAGTGTGCAGGTAACTATTCTTTTTTTTTTTTTTTATTTGAATGATACCCATGGGTTAATGGAGTTGAAAAATCAAGGGCACTTTGGTAATGCGTGCTACAGAAAGAATCTTGCTCTAAATGGATCAAATTAACCTTAATCTTTACTTTCCAGTAGTTATTGCATTACCTATGATTAATGATTTTTCCATTTCAGATGACTCACGTATTGCAGTAATGTTTTATAATTATCAGAAACTAAATTATGTCACTAAATCCTTCTCAGAATTTATTTTAAAATGTTGTGTGTAATTTGCATAGAAATAAATATTTATAAATAAATGGTGATCCATTGTAATCAATCAAATCAGATAACTGACCCCAGCCAGTTTAACATTTAGGAAGGACGGTGACAAGTCACGAGTGGTCTTTGAAATACGACTCCTCCACCTTTGTTAATTCTTACTACTTACAAGTGCATTTTTCTATACAGGGTTCACCCTTAGGTTCACTTCTTCAATCCCACAGACAAGCCGATAATCAGGGCCGCAATCCCTAGCAGGATAATCACCACCACAGCAATTATGATCATTTTCTGGGGGAGGGAACATCAAGCAGAGGGACACATGTATATATAAAGAAAATCCTGGTAAGAACACAACATAATCTATTGAAACCCAGAATAGTTGTCACTCATCTGAAACCCAAAAACTTACCAGTAGCATTTGTACACTTAATTGTCACGGTCATTCTGTCAAAGTTCTGTCATGGGCCTAAGCTGTTGTGCAATGTGATTAGTTTTTAATGTTGTACCCTGTTAATGGGCATTATTTTTCTGAAATGTTTATGGCAAGAATTTTGCAAACTATAAGATTGGTTGCTTGGTGTGACAGGAAAGAATAAGTACAAGATAGAAGGACAGGCATAAAAAAAAAAAAAATACAACACACATTTGGGTTTCCAGAACTATGTTAAAGGGGAACTGTAACTTTTCTGGATTTTTAATAATAGGTTTTACTTTTCTCCATATTTAACAAGTATCTGTTTGCAACGTCTGAAAATGAAATCTAAAATACACCATTGTATACTTACCTCTATCCTTGAACCAAATGTCTCCATGTTGCCCATCAGTCAACTAGCATAGCATTCCTAAATCTAGCACCTCATTTATTCGCGGAGGCTGAAATAATGAGGAGGGAACATGCAATGTGTATCCTGGCCAAATTCATTTAATTGGGATGCCAATTTGCTGAAGCTTTAATACACACATAAAAGAAAATAATGTATCATGTGAAAAACTGGCTTAAAATAAGTGACTTTCAATATGTTATTTAAGTGACAGTTCCCCTTTAAGTGTAGGTAGGATTAAGCAAGTATTATGTAGGAGCTCTAACACAATTCTGGGTTCTACAGGGTGAGATTCTGTATCGGGAAATGTAATACTAACTATTACTCAGGAATAAACTAGGCTATTCTTGGTGGGTTAGGGATAGCAATGCTTGGATGAAGGAGAATATGGCTTGGGTCTCACCCTTCGTGCCTCACTCTGGTATTTTACAGCTTTCTTTGTATCTGCAACAGCTCGCTCCACAAAACCCACCGACTCATCCATATTATTTTCTATGCGGTCTATAAGAGCACCCTTTTACAAAAGAAAAAGAAGAGAGGAAAGGGATAGCAAAAAAAAGAGTGTGATAGATCAAATGGACGGAAAAGGTGGCAATGGAAGGAGGAGTACAAATATTGCAAAAGTGGATTGAAGTGGGAGTGTCGTTAGTAAGAAAGGGATACAGTGAGGATGGATTTGAAAGTAAAACACAGCATTAGAAGAAAAGGGAAAAAAAAATACATCTCAGCAAAGTTAGCAGTGAAAAAGCAATGGTTATGCACATAACAAGAGCTCTCTTACATATTGGCCATTGGGCAGTCCTCTGTATTGTCCTTGACTGTCATCCCTACAAAGCTATATATATTTATTATTATTCTATGGCTTCCATTGCCCATTGGCTTATCAATGTAGCCAATCGCTCCGCTCTCTCACCTTGCGTGCTTTACTCTGGTATTTCACGGCTTTGGTGGTCTCCTCACGAGCTTTTTCCACATGATCCACAGAATTCATTACATTGATCTCTATATTATCTACAACTTCGCCCTGTCAGGACCACACAAAAGCATAATTTAGCATGGTTACCAACCAAGAGTACCATTCAAAGTCCATCACACTCAAAGAATACACAGTTTGAATACATAGTTACCTGAGCTATGTTGAGCCTTAATCTCCATGCAAAGCATTAAGAGCAGAAAACAAGACAACTCATAAATCGATTACATCTTCGAAGCCATGCAAGCAACATGTAATCCTTCATTATAAATAGTACTAGACATTTCAGGACTATCTTTCCCTCTACTGATAATATTGATATGCATCTTTATATCCACCATGTTGTTTACCCCCATAATGCAATATGTTACCTGGTTCTCAACCAGCATTGCAATGTCCATGAACATGTCATGAAGCTCTTTAAGACTGCTCTCCAGCCGTACAATATCTCGATGTCGGGATTCAATTTCACTGAGAGCCTGACGAGATATCTGGGAGTCATTAATTATCTGCAGATAGAAAAGACCCAAAATAAGCTTTAACTCATGCCATGTCACACACCTCCCTTCTGCTGAAACCCTTAACTTGTTTATAGATGTATTCAGCATATTGTCATCATGTACTGCAGTTCTAGACACTCTTTAGCCTATCACTACCATCATATGTCTAGATGACATACTCCCAATAAAAGCTCTTCATTGGATACCTTGGTCAAATGTGTAAATTGGTTTAATTTGCAATATTATTATTATTTACGATTACCCTCACATATACACATCCCTTTCTCTCATGTAAAAATGCCTTCGGTGGACACGGCCCTATTTTACAATCTTTCTTTAGTGCCAACAAACACAAAGATCTAATTTTTTAACACTATTCTCATAGATTTTTCAGAAGGAGTGAAGAGTCCAGTTTAGAGTCCAGTTTTAGGTCTAACCCACAGGAGTATCAATATGTTTTATCCTGTATTATTTGCTGTACCTGCAATTAAGGGAGTGATGGTATGACACTATGTCTGTCTATTGTCAATTCAATTGTAAGTGTGCAGAGAAACAGAGAATGGTGACAAGAGAAGCAAAAATCTCTCTGCACCTCCAGTATACCAGCAGGGCCGGACTGGGAACTAAAAGCAGCCCTGGAAAAAATTCTATACCAGCCCAACAATGCGCCGCGGCAGCACAGGCGAAAATGCATCACCCCCAAACACACACACAAAAAAATGCATCACCGCCAAACACACACACAAAAAATGCATCTTCGCTTGTTTTCTTGTGTTTCTTATTCCCTCTTTTGATTTTTTTTTTAACTCGTTTAGTGTATCTTGTCTCTAATTTTTCTCCTGTCTCTTACAACCCCCCTTAAGTGTCTTTTACTTCATCCCAGCCTGTGTGTCTCTTTTTACCCTTCTCCAGCCCTCTGTATGTCTCTTCCCCATCGCCTTTTGTGTGTGTCTATGTCCCCCCCCAGCAAACCTTCTGTGTGTCTCTTTGTTTTCCCCAGTCCCTCTGTGTGCATATTTTTCCCCCAGCCCAGCTTTGTCCCCCACAAACCTTTTGTATGTCTCTTTGTCCCCCAGCAAACCTTCTGTGTGTCTCTTTGCCTTCCCCCAGTCCCTTTGTGTGCCTCTTTCTTCCCGCAGACCCTCTGTGTGCCTCTTTCACCCTCTGTCTCTTTCTCCCCCCTCCGCCTGTTTCTCTCTCTTCCTCCTCCGTCTTTCTTCCCCCTCCCCTGCCTCTCTTTGTTCCTCCTCTGTCTCTTTCTCTCCCTTCCTCCTGTGTCTCTCTCTCTTACTCCTCTTTCTCCCCCACTACCCCTCTGTCTCATTCTCCCCTGTGTCTCTTTACCCCCTCCCCCTGTGTCTCTCTCCTACACCCCTTTCTAACTCTCCCTCCTCTGTCTTTCTCCCCATCCTCTGTCTCTTTCCCTCCCTTCCTCCTGTGTCTCTCTTTCCCCTCTTTCTCCCTCACTCCCCTTCTGTCTCTCTCTTCCCCCTATTTCTCCCCTACTAGCTCTCTGTATCACTCTCCCCTGTGTCTCTCTTCTCCACCTCCCACTATTTCTCTCCTTCACCCACCGAGACTGACCTTGTCTGAAATCGGATCTGGAACGGCAGGGACAGCAATGTGATGTTGTCTCTCTCTCTCTCCATCATGCTCCCATGCGGTTCCCACAATTCCCTGCATGGACACATCATAGAGTAATTACTACTCTATGGTGTGGCTGTGCTGGGAATTGTGGGAACCGCATGGGAGCATGGTAGTTAGCTCCGCCCCCATCCTCATTCCTCCAATGCTTACTGACAGCTGCACGCCTGTCAGTATCCGAGTGTGCCGCCAGACCCAGTGACGGATCCAGAGCCTGATCTCGGGAGGGGCACTTATAGATTATTTAAAAAAAAAAATAATCCTAGCACAATAACCACTACAGCTCAGTGTAGTAGTTATGGTGCCAGTAGTGCCAGGATCCCACCCCAGAGTAAGTAGTCATACCGTTTAAGAACAGTTTGACAACTTACCTGGGGTCTGCTGGGATATAGGGCATAGGAGAAGTGGTGTGTGTTAGGGGTGAAGTGTGTGTGTGAAAGGTGTAGTGTGTGTGTGAGCGGTGAAGTGAGTGTGAGTGCGTAAGGGCGGCAGTGTGTGTGTTAGGGGGCAGTGTGTGTGTGAGGGCACTGTATGTCTGTGTGGAGCAGTGTGTGTATGGGGGGGGCACTGTGGGGCAGTGTGTGTATGGGGGGGCACTGTGTGTATAGTGGGGGCAGCAGTGTGTGTAGGGCACTGTATGTGTCTGTGTGTGCAGGGCAGTATGTGTATGGGGCAGTGTGTGTAGTGTGTGTATGGGGGCAGTGTTTGTGGGGCAGTGTGTGTATGGGGACAGTGTGTGTATGGGGACAGTGTGTGTATGGGGACAGTGTGTGTATGGGGGGCAGTGTTTGTGTATGGGGGAAGTGTGTGTATGGGGGCCAGTGTTTGTATGGGGGGGGGGGGGGGGGGGAAGGGAAGGGAGGCTGCTTTTTAATAAATAAAAAATATATATATTTTATAAAATAAATATATTTATGTCCCCCCTCCCTTCTTACCTTTATTGAGGAGGAGGGGGGACATTTCTGGATCCCTGGTGGTCCCAGTGGGGAATCCCTGGTGGTCCAGTGGTTCCAGTTAACTCTAGCCCGCGCTCCAGGGCTAGAGTTCACTCTCGCGAGATTTGGAGCGTTGCCGTGGTAACCGCGGCAACGCTCCAAATCTGGCGAGAGGAGGACCCGGAGGAGCTGCGGGCTGAGGTCCCGGGTCCTCTCTCCTCCCTCTCCCTCCCTCCCCTGCCGGCTGTCAGCACAGTGCCTGCGGACCGGGGAGGGAGATCTCTGATCACCCTCCCCGGTCCGCAGGCACATTGCAGGGCTGGCGCTTGGGCAATGCCAGCCCTGCACTAGTCGGCAGGGGTGGATCTCGCCCCCCCCCCTCCCCTGGATCCGCCAATGGCCAGACCGGCACACTCACTACCCGGCCCGGCGGCACCATCATACAGGGGGCCGGCCGCAAGGTAACTATTGAACGCGGCCGGCCCCCTCAGAGTGTGCCACGGACGGGCACCCGGCAATACCGAATTGAGAATTAGAGCTCTGCAGCCCCCAGGTGCGGCGGCCCACCGGGAAATTTCCCTGTATCCCGGTGGGCCAGTCCGGCCCTGTATACCAGTAGTTGATAGTGGGTGGTACAAACAATTGTTTGTTGGGGCCAAGTTGTAAATGCAAGACTCTTTCCAGGCTGATAATATAATTAGACCACTACTACTTCTTAAGAGATTATTTCCTTTATCCATCGCCTTTCTTCCTCTCACTCATGGAAGCAGTTGGTTGCTCACCCCAGATGTGAAGATGTTAGGATTTCCACTTTCTAACATTTCCTCTAGTTCTTCATCTGTGGTACTTTTACCGGCTACAGAGATACAAAATTTAGACAAAAGATGGGCATCGGTAATCAGAGCAATACGATTTCATACAACACTAAGGCAGTATCAGCGCAAAGAAAAATATATCAATTTAATGACCTCCAACTCAAAATAGATACTAGACATTTCAAAATATAATTTAAAATAAATAAAAACAACAGCAGAAAACAAATATGCAAAATAGTAAGAATTAAATTATTCTTCCTTAAAATGGTAATAGTATTAAAATCATATATTTTATATAAACCAAGTTATGATTCCATAAGAAAAATACAAAGCAGATGTTAAATATCAGTCTTAAGTTTAGCATTAAATTCTATAGTAATTAACATTAAACATTTTTTCCTTTCATATTTAATATCTTTAGATAAAAGCTAAAATATTTTGACCTAGCCAGGAACATGTAAATTAGCATAGGACAGAGCTATTTTGAGAAAAATACAAAATTGTTATGCAAATATATTTAAAAAGACAATATTAGATTGGCATGTAACAGGTTTTTTTTTTGTTTTTTTTTGTTTGTTATATTTTTGTGTGCAAAAGATTACAAGTGAGCTTAGATTGCCACAACAGCATTAACAAGCAGTATATTGTCATGTAGTTTGAAAAAGTAATATGGCATGCGAGGGGACTGCACAATTTTTTTAAATGATGACATGAGAAGCATAATAAAGACATCAGGCTATAACACAGTGCTAGTAGTGATCAGAAATAGGGTAACCGGACACCTAAATGTACTGGAAGCATGCTGTAAGGTTGATTGAGGGCGCCCCGTGTAGTGGGGAAATGCGGACAGGTCGTCATCTTGGCCGAAGCAGTAGTGAAATCCGTGTGTCGTTGAACTGTCAGGTCTCAGATCTCTCCAGCAGCTGGTGACAGAGGCGCCGGGATATCCCTCACCGGCAGGGGGTGGGAAGCAGGAGCACTTCTGCGGTCTGTAGTGTCACCGGGAATACTAGTGGGTAGAGCGGCCGCCTCTCCAACGCCTGCACCTCTACGTAGGCCGCAAATTTCCTTCTGGTTCTAGTCGGTGCTCGTGTGCCCAAAAGTTGCAGGATTCGGCTTAGGCACAGATATTGAGAGTTTCTTCAGTGGAATGAACATTAGACTTGTCTAGATTAAAGGACCACTATAGTGCCAGGAAAACAAACTTGTTTTCCTGGCACTATAGGGTCATTGGGTCCCCCCCACCCTCAGGGTCCCACTCCCGCCGGGCTCTAGGGGTAACTTTCTCCAGTGCCAGGCTACCTTAGTACTGGGGACTCTCCTCCCTCTTCCGACATCATCCGCCGAATGCGCATACGCCTCAAGAGCCGCACGCGCATTCAATCAGTCCATAGGAAAGCATTTCTCAATGCTTTCCTATGGACTGCAGCGCCTTCACACTGTGAAAATCACAGTGAGAAGCGCGGAAGCGCCTCTACCGGCGGTCAATGAGACAGCCACTAGAGGCTGGATTAACCCTAATGTAAACATAGCGGTTTCTCTGAAACTGCTATGCTACAGCTGCAGGGTTAACCCTAGATGGACCTGGCACCCAGACCACTTCATTGTGCTGAAGTGGTCTGGGTGCCTATAGTGGTCCTTTAAAGTGGTCCTTTAGCACACAGAGCTCCCTCAACATGCGGCCAGACAGCATAGGAGTCAGAATCCACCCCTGGCATGTAACAGTTTTAGGTCTTAAAAAAACGGTGAATGAAACGCTTATTTTTGTTATTATGTCTACATCCTAAAGCCATAATTCTTACAGCTGACCTCACCATATGTAATATAAAAACACAAATGAAAAGCTTTATTTTGGAATGCACACAATATAAATCACAATGGGAATAATTAATCCTTAACCCTGTAGGTGTGAAGGTCTGTATACTCCCACAAAGACTATTTTATGTAAACTAATACTACTGTAATATTGCTTTTCATCACACAAATATAAGGAGTCTCATTTAACTGGCAAAAACACAGTAATAGGTCGCGCTATAGAAAAGAAAATAAATAAGTATATAAATAAATGTAATGTGCTCACACACGCTAAAAGCGCAAAAATAGAAAAATATACAAATAATAGTCCCAATACTTGATAAGCTTCTTATGGGTTCCAATAGGCTTGTAGAGACTTGGGTGTATAGTTATTCCAATGGGAAGCTGGATCCTCTAATACTTGGGCAGTCTTGACTCGGTGGTAGACATAAAAATGAGAAAACAGAGAAACTCCAATAGTGCAAACTGTGAGTAGATAGGTAGAAGTTGAATAAATACTAGGGAGGTAATTCACTCACCTATTTAAGAGCATAAACTAGCTCAAGTATGATTGGCATTCAGTGGCGTCTGCCCCCCACTGGTGGGATAAGGTGTTAATAATTCCTCGGTATGAAAGAAAAGGATAAAAACCAAATATAGTGCTCACTGTTGATATGATAGAAATGATTCTAAAAAGTAGGAATAAAGGTACTCACATTTAAATGAGCAGGATGTACTGCTCAATATATTCACGTGGGTGGTACTATCCCCACCTAGGATTCTTTGACGGATGTCGACTTCACGGTGATGTATGACCAGGTAGAAAGCAAATAAAAATATAGAATAAAAGGTATATGGCAAATATATGGTAAAAAAGCCAATATTCCTTTATTAATATAATTAAAATATAAATAATAGCCAAAACGTGTTTCGCCACACAGGGCTTTATCAACTGGCAATAGTAAAAATCAGCCTGGTACATAGATGCTTATATAAACTTAGAAAATACATGCTTATTCAAATTTTGGCGCCAAAATTACGTCATCAATACAGTGTGTGAAATACAAAGAAATTACAAATCAGAAAAGTTGAAGGTACATAATACTGCTAGCTTAAAAAAAAATCTAAAACCTTTATTTATAACCTTAAAACGAGTATTATTATTAAAAATAAGAAAGGGATAAGTAATCACGTGATCGCGAGCTGCCGCGATCACATGGGATGTCCTGATGCCTCTTGGGAAATATAGTATATCGTAGAGCATTAGAGGAGACCGGAGGGAGGGAAGAAAGTAATGGACACGTGATCGCGATCGTCCGCGATCACGTGATATGCCGCAATGGATTATGGGTAGTATAGTATTTAGAAGGAGGTCGGCACAAAAGAGCACGCCTCCGTCTAACATAGCGAGTGGGCGTAGTAGATAGAATCTCTACGCTCATTTATTGATTCCTATCAGGGCATAGTGCCAAATATCAGAGGAATATAAAACGAGCATACAACTGAGAAAATGGATGTTAAAGGTGACACAAGGACTGTTAAAGAAAAATCTCCTCTCACAGTGAAAAATGGATAAATAGGCAAAAAACAAGTGTCATAAATAAAGCAAATATGTGTAAACTATGATATATGAAATGACATGATAAAAATGATGTGTGAAATATGTAAATGTGTAAAGAGGAGTGTAAGAATGAAATAAATGTAGAAAAAAAGAAAAAAGAAAGAAAATATGGGAATAGATAGGCATATAGGACATAATAAAAGTAAGTGAAATAAGATAAAGTAAAAGGGTGAAGATAATAGATATAAAATAACAAAATGGGAATAAAAAAAAATTATAAAAAATAAATAAAAAAATAAAAATAATAATAAAAGTAAAATAAAACTGAAAAAAAAATTAATAATGGAAAAAATAAATAAATAAGTAAAATTATATAAAAAAACACAAGAGAATCAAGATAAAAATATATATAGATATATTAAAAAAGGGATATAATAATAATATATTAATTTTATAAAAAATTAAAAAGATGAAATTCAGCATTAAGCCCTTCTGGGGAGAGAGTTTTAAGTTGAAAAACCCAAAACATTTCCCTTTTACCTAAGATATTTGTGATGTCCCCACCTCTCCATGGGAGGATAACCTGTTCTATCCCAGTAACTTTTAGAAGTGTCGGGTCTTTATTATGTGTTATGAAGTGTTTAGAAAATGAGTGATTATCATAGCCTCTTTTGATGTTGCGGCAGTGTTCTGCCAATCTTACTTTAAGACATCTTTTAGTCATGCCCACGTATTGAAGTCCACATGGGCATTCCAATAGGTATATAACACCTTTAGTGTTACACCCAATGAAGTCTTTGATGGGGTAAGAGGTTTTGGTAATGGTGGAGGAGAAATGAGTAGTTTTAGAATTTGTGGTACCTTTTGTAGTTCTACACACAATACATTTGTTGCACTTAAAGAAGCCTTTAGGCCTAGATAAAAAGTTTTTTCTTTGTTGTACACTATTTTTTGTATAATTTTTAGTAAGGATTGTTCTAAAGTTGGGAGCTCCTCTAAATATAACATTGGGTCTATCTGGAATATGATCCTTTAGGAGGTCATCCTGTTTCAGAATATGCCAGTGTTTCTTTATAATTTTCTTTAACCCCTTAAGGCCCAAACTTCTGGAATAAAAGGGAATCATGACATGTCTCACATGTCATGTGTCCTTAAGGGGTTAAGGTTTTGTTCTTGTTGTTAAAGTCTAAGACGATAGGTAGTTGTGGGGGGTCTGCTTTTTTAGCTTTATATTTTAGGAGCTCCTTTCTCTCCTTCTCTTTGACCAACTCTAGAGCTGTATCTAATTTTCCTGCTTCATAATTTTTTTCTAAAAACATATTTTTCAATGAGGTAGATTGGACATTAAAATCAGCTGTTGATGAGCAGTTTCGGTGGAGGCGGAGAAATTGGCTTTTTGGAATGCCATCCAACCAAGGTTTATGATGACAGCTAGTCTGATCTAATATCGTGTTTGTGCATACTTCTTTAAAGAAGGTTTTGGTTTGAATGAGCCCATCTTGAATAAAAATATTTAAGTCTAAAAAGTTGACTGACATATTACTAAATTCTGAAGATAAAACAATACCCCTATCATTAACATTTAAATGGTCTAAAACAGCTTAAGAGACATTTCTGAACCTTGCCAGATAAAAAACAGGTCATCAATATAACGAAAATAGGAAACCAGGTTTGCCCGCCAGCCATGGTCACCCCAAACGGCCGAAGATTCCCAATCTGCCATGAAGAGGTTGGCATAGCTGGGGGCAAACCTGGTTCCCATGGCTGTACCCTTCTTTTGAATATAAAATGAATCTAAAAACCAAAAATAATTGTTAGTAAGAATTATATTAATGCCTTGTATAATAAAATCAATTTGAGAATCTGGAATAGAGCTATTTTGTTTTAAAATCCTTTCTACTGCCTGGCATCCAATATTATGTGGAATTATGGTGTACAGTGATTGCACGTCGCAAGTTACTAATATATAATCATGGCACCAATTAAAATCACTTAAAAAAAGATAAAAGAGTCAAGGAGTCTTTCAGATATGACCTGGTTTGTTTGACCAAGGGTTGTAATAAAATATCAATATATTCAGAAAGATTGGAT
This sequence comes from Pelobates fuscus, assembly GCF_036172605.1. Taxonomy (NCBI): domain Eukaryota; kingdom Metazoa; phylum Chordata; class Amphibia; order Anura; family Pelobatidae; genus Pelobates; species Pelobates fuscus. The sequence continues at coordinate 105,819,121 of NC_086326.1, read as the reverse complement.
AAAACAGAATTAATACCTGATATTATAGGTCTTCCAGGGGGTTCTTTTGCATTTTTGTGTATTTTTGGAAGAAAATAAATGACTGGAATTTTAGGATAAAGAATATTAAGATAATCTAATTCATGTTTATTCAGAATACCCATATCTAATCCTTTTTTTCAAAAATTCACTTAAAATATCTTTAATATTGGAGGTAGGGTCATAGGGTAATTTATTGTATACCTCAGAATCATTGAGTTGGCGATTAGCTTCTTTTATGTACATGGACTTTGATAGAATAACTAAACCCCCACCTTTATCGGCGGGTTTGATGACGATTTCGTCATCTTTTTGAAGTTCCTTTAAGGCTTTCCATTCTTTCTGAGTAAGGTTCTGATGGTCATACTAATTATGTTTAATTTTTTCAAAATCCTTAAGGACCAATTTTTCAAAGACTTCTATAGGACCTGATTTAAAATTAGAAGGATAAACTTTGGAAGGATTTTTTAAAACAGTGTGTGTAGTGGGGCATTCAATAGATGTGTCAGGATTGGAATATTGCGAAACTGAATTTGATTCTGTAGAAATATTACCATTTTGAGTAAAGAATCTTTTTATTGTAGCTTTCCTCACAAATGTATTGATATCCAGAAATGCTTGAAAGGGTTTGAAAGTGTTGGTGGGAGCGTATTTAAGACCTTTACTTAAAACTAAAATCTGGGTGGATGTTAAAACTTTTTGAGAGAGATTAAAAATTCCAAATTTTTTCTCATCTATATTTTTTTATTATTGTCTCTCCTTCCTTTCTCTTTTGTAGTCTACTTATCCCTTTCTTATTTTTAATAATACTCGTTTTAAGGTTATAAATAAAGGTTTTAGATATTTTTTAAGCTAGCAGTATTATGTACCTTCAACTTTTCTGATTTGTAATTTCTTTGTATTTCACACACTGTATTGATGACGTCATTTTGGCACCACAATTTGAATAAGCATGTATTTTCTAAGTTTATATAAGCATCTATGTACCAGGCTGATTTTTACTATTGCCAGTTGATAAAGCCCTGTGTGGCGAAACGCGTTTTGGCTATTTTTTATATTTTAATTATATTAATAAAGGAATATTGGCTTTTTTACCATATATTTGCCATATACCTTTTATTCTATATTTTTATTTGCTTTCTACCTGGTAATACATCACCGTGAAGTCGACATCCGTCAAAGAATCCTAGGTGGGGATAGTACCACCTACGTGAATATATTGAGCAGTACATCCTGCTCATTTAAATGTGAGTACCTTTATTTCTACTTTTTAGACTCATTTCCATCATATCAACAGTGAGCACTATATTTGGTTTTTATCCTTTTCTTTCATACCGAGGAATTATTAACACCTTATCCCACCAGTGGGGGGCAGACGCCACTGAATGCCAATCATACTTGAGCTAGTTTATGCTCTTAAATAGGTGAGTGAATTACCTCCCTAGTATTTATTCAACTTCTACCTATCTACTCACAGTTTGCACTATTGGAGTTTCTCTGTTTTCTCATTTTTATGTCTACCACCGAGTCAAGACTGCCCAAGTATTAGAGGATCCAGCTTCCCATTGGAATAACTATACACCCAAGTCTCTACAAGCCTATTGGAACCCATAAGAAGCTTATCAAGTATTGGGACTATTATTTGTATATCTTTCTATTTTTGCGCTTTTAGCGTGTGTGAGCACATTACATTTATTTATATACTTATTTATTTTATTTTCTATTGCGCAACCTATTACTGTGTTTTTGCCATTTCTTCTTTGAGGATACTAGAGGGAACCTCATACCCATAGGTTGCAGCTTTTTATCCGCTTTTAGCTCCCATTAGATCACTCAGCGCTGATCCTATACCCATTTTTGTCTCATTTAACTGTCTACAATAAATTAAAACCTATATTACAATACAACTACAATGTACACTAATAGTAGTTTACATAATTTGGATGCTATGGAAAACACGGTTACACAGAATTAAATATGTCACGCTGCTTTTATTTATAATTAAACTTGTGTAGGTCCAGCTCTTTTGAAAGAGGACTGGTTTACCCTAGCATATAATACTCTCATGTCAGGAACACATGGACTAACAAAAACTACTGGGTCCACAAGAAAAACAAAATATGGTAAATGTAGAAAACCAACAGAATGTGCAGTTAAGTATATGCCTTCTTATGAGCTCAGTTGAGACATTTTTATTTATTTGTAATAAACTATATATTTATCATCATTCATCGTGCATACTACAGTATTGTGAAAGAATAGGTCACTGAATTATTTGGTTACTGACAGTCTTTTATTGTTAAAAGGTTACTCCAAAAACCATAGCCACTTCAGAGATTTAAAGTGTTTATGGTGCCTGGAATCTGTATGCGCAGCGTTTCACTGAGAAAAGGCTGCACATAACGAGTTAAAGACTGTCTTTCATACAAATGACTTTTAAAACTAGATCACCCAATACAATATCTAACACTAGGCACACATGCAGGGGTAGCAGGTATTTATACATACAGAACGCATTTCTATGAAGCTCAGTCTACACATCTGAACATAAAACAAACTTGGACGAGTTTTAAACAGACTATTTGTAAAGCCATCTGAGATTTCCTTCTTTAAACAATATCTTAATGTGGAACGGTCACCTAAAACCATCTTTATGAATCAACAGAGGATAATAGGTGTGAACAGTTGACACTTATAATATCACATAGTGGGAAGGAAGGAATTATGCAGCCACTTACTAATCTCCAACTGTCTCTGAATTCGGCCTTTGCTCCTTTCTCTGAAATCCACCTGGGCTTCATTGTACTTGGTCATAACATCCACAAACTTCCGAGACAGAACGGAGTGCTGAGGAGAGAATCATTACATTCAAGTAAAGAAGTCAACTCACTCTGTTTCTAACATTCTAAAATGATACAATTACGGTAGTGACATAGACAACTGCATTCCAATGCAAACACAAGAATAATGGTTGGTAGACAAAGACCATAACATCAGAACTGAACATTTATATGAAGAATATTAATTATTATAGATTCCCCATGAATAAAACAGTTCTATATTGATTCCTGGGAACTGTATTGCAGGATTTCTAACAGTCAGGCTTCAGATCAATATGAGGGTTGCCATCCATAAACTATTTTTCAAAAATAAATGTACAGTATTTAAAGGTCTTTCTCACAGCCGGATAGGCTTGCGAATGGCACTTTCGGTGACCAAATTATCTTGCTTTACCACTCCATTGCATTATCATTTTTATTTTTGCTGGTACCAACCCAGGCACAAAACGGTTGTATTATAACCCATACATTTCTGTAAATTGTGCATGAACAATTCTTGCCTGCTGCCTCTCGCTCTTGTAGTACTGTGCCAAAAGACAGCCAACCACACCAGTGCTGTGTTTTAATCAGGATAAGTGTTGTAATCCCGTATGCTTGTGGCATGGAGGGGAGGAAATTTCCCCTTGCCCGCCCTCCCCTGACTATATTATCCATATTCATCTCGCATTGCATAGTGCAATGTCCGTAACTCAAACAAGCTTTCTAGACAAGCTTTGTGCCATCAGTTGTCTATTGGTATTTAATAAGTTTTCCAATTAATATTGTGTTACCTGGGATTTCCTTATTCGAAGATCTGCAGATGACTGCATGTCATCTTGTTCTATCGATTGCTCCATTGCTAAAATGAACCCACAGAACAAGAATAGGGTTAATAAGTTGGCACTAGTAAATCAAATTTGCATTGGACAGATGACAAACTAGGTAGCAGTCCAGGTCTCAACGGTACTTTCATGTTTATTTATTTTCCTCAGAATAATTTATAGTACACAATAATACAATTATTTGCCTAAACGTATTCCATTATGCTTGCCTAAATATCATTAGTGTGTACTGAATTAACCACTATGTGAAGGAACGCAGAGTTTGACAGAGAAAAAAATAAAAATAAAGAATGTATAGATCTAAATAGATCTTGAAAGAGAAAACCTTTATAAAGATGAAACAAAACATATAGTTTAATAGTACTGAAGAAACACAGGAATATGTAGTATCTTGTATACGAAAACCAATATAACCTACATGTAAAATTAGAGACATAACTAGATAAAAGGGGCATTCAAAGCACTAAAACTACTACATCCAACAGCATGCATGCCCTTAGTGTGGGTCCATGGTTCTGTGTCAAATTGTGGGGCTTGAGGCAAACATAGGATCCACTGCTACACTCAAAATGTTTCACACCAAACTGTAGTGGTTATGGTGCTTAGAGTGCCCCTTTAAATGGTTCTACACAGTTATAAACAGACAGCAATACATGGAAATACTGACGTCAATTCACAAACTGAAAGATGACAAGATAAATAGATGAACATGAGACACTGAAGACACAATAAGATTCATAGAGTATAGCCAATACCAATAATAATAATAATAATAATAATAATAATAATAATAATATCTACTGTAAACACATTGTTGGAATATACAAGTAAATGGATAAACATCACATACGTTAAAACACATATTATAAATTATAAAAAGAGAATGGTTTATACAGTATTTCCTATACACACTATGCAGTCAGTTTACATGTTTGATGTATATGATGTGTATTTAGCCACCCAAATCCAGGAGCAGCCATAATGCACAAACATAGCATAGTTGGGCAACTGGAAACTCAAATATCAACACCAAGAAGCAGAATAGGATAGATTAGGCAGGTCATGGTACAACACACAGTATATACACCAAAATACATAAACGTGTTTCCTGGATGCCTTTTTCTTTCCAGCTTATGAAATCAAGAATTGACAACATATGATTTTAAAAGTCCTATAGGCAACCTAGTTTCAAGAAATACAAATAATTAGTGCATAGGGAAACAAAAGGAGCTGTTTATGGCCATGTAAATCACAATACCTCTAAAGATTGGCATGCAGTTCTACTATATTTAGGTGAATATCTATCTCCATATTTCTTCTTCAAAAAATTAAATAAATAAGTATAATAATAATAATAATAGTAATATGTATATGTAAATATAAAGCAGTTCTCAAATACCCCAACACAGACAGTAATGTGATATTTATGGTAACACGTTTGAATATTTCCCAGGATGTACCCTAGAGTTTGAATGGTGCTGCCGGTGAATTTTATTTTATTCATTCTTTCTTGGTCCCTCTATTTATTTTTTTAAACCCTTAATTATAGTTATACACAGGAAAAAAAGTAGGGACTTTTTCTCATGGGGATGTTATTTTTTTGGCTATGATCATTGGCTATTAGCGAGTTTAACCCTTTTGCTTTCCTATGTGTGCATGACCCACCCTGTTAAAAGGGTTTCTCCAACCCTTTTTTCCCGATCTGTTAATAATGCCCTATTGGGCATTATGCTATTGGGTTCCCCTCCCCAAAAAAGTTTGAAAATCATTTGACTTACCTGGAATCCAGTGTTGGGTGAAGTTACTGGCGCCGCCTTCCATGCAGATTTGTGACGTCAGGGAAGTCGTCCAAGGTCCAGTCACAGGCTTGTCACAGACGCAAGATATGCACAGAGAGTCGCATGAACAAAATCACGTACATCAGGGGTCACATGAACAAAGTCACGTGTAACTAGCCCTCGGCACACAAGTGCAAATAATTTGGTATGTGCTGTGTTTCAAGTTCATATACAGCACATACATACTCCAACCATACTTCAAATTACTGAAGTGGTCACAGTGTTTAGAGTAAGCATTTAACTGTCATTATGTTCTTTCAGACAGCAATTGCCAGGGGCCTTGGTGAGTTGTGCTGGAATTGCAGCAACATCACCAAAGTATATGTAGTACTTCTTCATGGTAATGGCATAGGGAGGGCATCACATTTTATCTCCACACATACCACCGACTGGGGTAAGACAGTCCTTGTTTCAAAGGGACCTTTAACACTTATTTTTAATTTAGGGAATGTGAGATCAAATAGGATCCTTATCTCCTTTGCAACAAAGGAAGACAAAGTACCCCTTATTTTAAAGAGCAATCAAAGCAAGCTGTAGTGGTTATTGTGTTTTAAGTGTTGCTGTAAAATAGAGCAAAATCTAAACGGGCGAGTGACCAAGCCCCACACTACATTGCTAATGGTGAAATATGACATTAAAATGTTTATGTTTATTGCATAGACTGAACATTCCGCATTTACTGTACCAACCAAACATCATATGTCATCATTGAATGGATGTACTGTGTTAGATATGTTACATTTGAACTTCCCTCTCCCTTTTTCCCCCCCCCTGTATCCTCCTCTTAATACGACAACATAAATATTACCGTTATATACTTCAAAAGGGACTAGGAAAAAAGTAGAGTACATTGTTCTCGTTGAAGGTGCACCCAAAAAAAATACAATCCAGCCTTTCATAATTTGTTTGATACTTGATCTGCCTTCTTGACAAAAACAAACTGCATTCCTTTAACAGGAAGATTATGATGATCCTCTTCTTTCTAACCCAATCCATCTCCATTTCTTTGGGTCATTTCCATCCCCTCTTGCACTTTTCTCTCTTTAATATCACTTTATGCATACCAAAGGCTATTCCTGCGTAAGTTGATCATTAGAGTATTAAAAAAGATATATATATATTTTTGCTTGGCAATCTGCAGTAAGCCAGTTGATCCACTATAATGCAGGCCCTACAGGCAATGCAAATCTTACTTTCTAATCTTTTCTCTATTCTGTGTTAAAATAATTTCTCAACTAGAATTTGTGTTTAGGGATAGCCAGAACATTAACCCAAATGTATCAGATTGGTCTAGTTGTTTTGCAGTGTTTTAATACATTTGCAGTACTTAATTGACATGTTCAATATATCATGTGATTAAACAAATAAGCATATTTAGGCATAGAACAATTTAGTTTAACTCAGAATTCATTTATTGTAGAGTTTTACTTTTTTTAGATTTATAAATACTCATGTAACCCTAGTGCCATACACAGACCTATATATTCAGAGTAAAATGGTATACCACTCATTGAAATGGAAATATTTAAGTACAACTCTTAAAAAATAGGTTGCCCTATACTAGAAAGACTGTTTCTACATTGCAAGTCTATGGAAGGTTGGCCCCATGGCATGACTGTCTTTGATGCTTGAATTTCATATAGTGTTTACAACAATGTATAGGAAGTATTAAAAAAAAAACGTAAATCCTGGAGCACTCACCTTTTAAACGGGATCTTACATTATTGGCTGCTTTCTTGATCTCTAGAGTCAGGTTCTCTAATTCATCCTTGGTTTCTAAATAAATACACATAACAACATGTCACAAACTTTGATCCTTGTTTTGTGGCAGCTAAAGCAATGCATGCAAACCAGAAGTTTGGATAGCAGATAAAGAACAGTGTGAGCAGCTGCACTGTACCACGGGTTGGCGTTATCAAGGAATGGAGCTCTGGGTACAGTGTTAGACAGAAGCACACATAGCAAGAGTGCGAGGACCTTCTACCACATTGTTATTATTACATGGCGGCAACAGGTCGAGTGACTGATTGGCACTCCTGCATTATCAAATTGAAAATGCATTCTGATGCAAATACTCGTTTGTCATAAAGCTTCTTAAACTATCGTGTAGAAAAAACTAATTTGTAGGAGGAAAAGTGACACTAGATCAAACTGGAATGCGGTATTCCACAAAAGGTATGTGTGGGAGCTCATGAAATACCAGAGGAGGGACATTTAGGAGTAAGGGACGCCACAATGGCCACATTTAAGAGCACAGGTGAGGCCACATGATATTCATTTGAGAACAAAAAAAGAAGGCATTTGGAAGCAAAGGAGACAATCAACAAATCATTTCTTGTGTGTTTAGAGTGTCCTTTATGTAACTGTATTTTTCTTCCCGTGCAACGCATTACATATGGTGATATTCACATACTCTGTTCAGGAAGTGGTGCCGACAAGATTACGCTGTGTAGTCTCTTTGTTTCATTGACACTCTCAGAAATTTTCTCAATGTTCTGTCGAATCTCTTCAATCTAAAATGACATTATCATGAAGTCATTATATCCGAGAAGACAGACTAGTAATCCATACAAAAATAAGAGCATAGCAAAATTGGAATTTCAAAACAATAGACAGTGAGAATCAGGAGAACGCAGAATTATAAATTCATATTAGGATGCCTGCATTCAAATATAGAGTACACAGGTTATAGGGAAAATGAGAAGTAATGCACTAGCACTAGTGATGTTGCGAACATACAATTTTCCGTTCGCGAATGGCGAACGCGAACTTCCGCAAATGTTCGCGAACGGGCGAACCGGGCGAACCGCCATAGACTTCAATAGGCAGGCGAATTTTAAAACCCACAGGGACTCTTTCTGGCCACAATAGTGATGGAAAAGTTGTTTCAAGGGGACTAACACCTGGACTGTGGCATGCCGGAAGGGGGATCCATGGCAAAATTCCCATGGAAAATTACATAGTTGATGCAGAGTCTGGTTTTAATCCATAAAGGGCATAAATCACCTAACATTCCTAAATTGTTTGGAATAACCTGCTTTAAAACATCAGGTATGATGTTGTATTGATCAGGTAGTGTAAGGGTTACGCCCGCTTCACAGTGACAGACCAAACTCCCGTTTAACGAACCGCAAACAACCGCAAACTCCCCATTTGCACAAGGTTGGATACCAAGCTAGCCATGTCCCGTTCCTTGTCCTCACTGATGTCATTGAAGGTCTCTTCCTCCACCCAGCCCCGTACAGCACCAAGGGTCCCCGAAAGGTGACAACAAGCCCCCTGTATTTTTTTTTTTTAAATGTACACTACTGTTACACCAGATAATGCATAATAAACACAGGTTACTGGCTATGGAGGGGATAATGTATAATAAACACAGGTTACTGGCTATGGGGGGATAATGTATAATAAACACAGGTTACTGGCTATGGGGGAATAATGTATAATAAACACAGGTTACTGGCTATGGGGGGATAATGTATAATAAACACAGGTTACTGGCTATGGGGGGATAATGTATAATAAACACAGGTTACTGGCTATGGGGGAATAATGTATAATAAACACAGGTTACTGGCTATGGGGGAATAATGTATAATAAACACAGGTTACTGGTAATGGGGGGATAATGTATAATAAACACAGGTTACTGGTAATGGGGGGATAATGTATAATAAACACAGGTTACTGGCTATGGGGGATAATGTATAATAAACACAAACAAACAAAAAAAAAATAATACAAAAAAAAAAAAGAATGCAGCTTCAGAATTAATCTAAATTGTATGCTGTCTAGGAGGTGGAAGGGTCTGGGAGGGAGGGTCTGCTGCTGATTGGCTGGAATGTGTCTGTTGACTGTGAGGTACAGGGTCAAAGTTTACTCAATGATGACGAATAGGCGGCGGACCGAACATCGCATATGTTCGCCATCCGTGGCGAACGCGAACATGTGATGTTCGCCGGGAACTATTCGCCAGCGAACCGTTCGGGACATCACTAACTAGCACCAAAAACAGGACTCCTCTATTGACCTCTGTGGAGCAAGGCAATAGAGTAAATGAGATCACTAGGCACAGAGATCACACGCCAGTTACATATTGCTTTAATTATAAATACTTTTCCCTGCAAGGGTAGTATAACAGGATGAAGGCAACTGGCTGTCAAAGTAAATGGTAAAAGGAAAGCTGACTTAAAAACATACGGTCAAGGTGGTAGAAATAGTATATAGTAGTTGAGAAAAGCAACACGTACACCTACAAAGGCAGGGATAGGCTACCTTTTAGCGGCACTGTGCCAAAACAATATTTTGGGTTGTAGTTACACCCAAAATGTTCAGGTCATTATCAATACCTTTGTTAACTGTGATATATAAATGTATGCTAATAATACCGAATAAATTACATTTTGGTTTTAAAAAAATTCACTGGGTGTAACTGGATGTTTTGGCCATTATTTGTAGTTGACCATGGCCATGACTTATTGAAAACTTTATAGAGACAGTCAATTAACTTAATTGTCAATTGCAACAATAACAATTTTATGCAGGCCAAATTAGACACATGTTCACTGTAGGTCACTTGGTTCTATAATGGGATACTTGGTAGTGTTAACCAATGTTTCTTGATCTCAGTTTCACAAAATTAAAATTGATCGAGTCTTCACAAACCTGAAACCACCAAACTGGCCAGCAATCCAAACAAATGCAAACCTGATAAGAGCAGTCTGTGGGTACATTTATGGAATACATGGATAGAAAACGAACAGATGTCCACAGAATGCTAAACTACACAGAAGGTAGCTCTACTGCGATTTATATTCTAGTTATACTGATGGGGACTACAGTTCCCATGTGTGTTCTTTATCAGAAGAAGGGACAAGCGGTGTAATAGGTCAGGCCTGACTTGGAAAATTGATCTACTTCGGCTATTCTAGTGTAAATTTTGAAAGTCCAACAATTCACATTTAACCCTAGTTTAAAAGATTATCACTTTTTTGATTGTATGTTCATACAGTTAAAAAGAGAGCCATCATATTTCACAGAATATAAGATCTGCAAATTGACGTATATTTATTTTTACCTGTGAAAAATGAAAACAAATAAAAACAATAACTAAGTTTAAAATGTTTAAAGAGGAACGGTCACTTCACATATGTTTAATATTGCATTTACATTTCCCTCTAGTTAACTATAACATACAATAATATACAAATACAGTAGCTCCCTGTACCTTTTTTATGAATGGGGAGATACGGATTAGCTTACTGATTACTGATTAACGTACTGATTAGCCCGACAGCACTCCACACTTCCTGAAAGCCAATTGCAGAAGCTGGAGGAAAGGGAGATCCGGTACATTCGAGAGCAGTTTAACTCCTTTAGGTAAGAAAGCACCAGAGATCTCCTGGCACAATTACAACGTAATTTTTATGAGGTTGTTATGGTGCCGAAGTGTTCCTTTAACAATAGTTACAGGTGATTTTCAATGTTTATTCAATAGTGTAAATTTCAGAAGTGACAGTTCCTCATTATCCACATAAGAACAGATGACTAATTATTGTAACAGGTTGCCTGTTTTTTTTTGTTTTTTTTAGTTAGAATAGTTTCAAGCACAGGAGATTGGTAATTCAGAAGCTGCAATTTCCTGTTGTTTTATCTTCTGTGTGTATGTTCTCACCTGGGAAAAAAAATCATCCATGAAGGCTGCATTATCAATAGAGATGTCCACGTCATCTGTGTCATCGGTGTCCTGAGTCTATAGTAAAACAGGAAAAAAAAAAAAAAAGCATACAATGATACCCAAACATTACACAACGTAATAACATATGCAGAATAGCTGTAACATATTAAAGGGAGCCTGTATGGTTACATCAGTAATTTAATGCATCATATACGATAAAATCATTGCAAAAACGGTTCACACTTTTGTAATAATAACTTGGGCTCCAATATACCTATATTACTCATAAACATACACATAACATGTACTTGATACATATAAAAAAAAATTAGTCAGAGGAGTTAGTCAAGCTTACTTTTTCAGTAGCTTACTATAAAATAATTAACAATTGTTCACGTGTATGAATTCCCACACAAGCACCATGAGTCATTTTTAATTTAGCCACTTAAAGGAACACTACAGTGTTAGGAATACAAACTTGCCCCTAGCCCTAGTCCCCATTTAGATTTAATAAAAATTCCCAAAAAAATAAAAATAAAAACACAACACAACTTTTTACTTTCCTTTTTTCTAGTGCCGACATTCCCTTGATGCCTATGCCCACTCTGCCACCTGCAATGTCATCGTGTAGGTGTAGCTTCCATGATAAATGTCCAATTAATGCTCCTCATAGAGGATGAGGTGCGCTTGTGTGGCAGTGCACCTTCAAACAAATGCTTCTCATAGGAAAGAATTTAATTCAATGCCTTTCTATGAGCTGCATTTGGTCACATGACAGAGTTTCTCTCGGATGTTGTTAAGGAAGCACCTTGAATGGCTGTCTGGAAGACACGTTCTACAGATAGTTTTCACACTGCACAGTTCAAACTACGGGGCCACAGCATCCAGATTACTTCATTGGGATAAAGTGGTCTGGGTCAGTGTTCATTTAGTCGACTCGCATTTTTGAGATTTAGTCAACTAAAACGGCATTTTAGTCAAAAAACTATGACTAAAACTAAATAGAAATTTGCCGTCACAATTTACACTGCAGAGAGGGGCTGTGGAAGGGACAAAACAGAAAGACAGGGCTTGGGAGAGAGACAACTAGAGAAGCTGGGAGGACAAAATAAAAAAAAAACAACACATACGGGATGGGAAGAAGCAAAAGAGACACATTTAAACTAAACCCATTAGATTTTAGTCGTGTCGACCAAAACGAAAACAATTCAGATGACTAACAACTAAAACGGGTTTTTAGTCAACAGAATAGAACTAAAACTAAATCGAAATTTACTGCAAAAATTAATACAGGTCAGAGTGCATTCAGTGGTCCTTTAAAGATCGCCTGACGGTATATGCCATCATACAATGCAGGGCTAGAACGTCCATTGATGGCATACGTTAAAAGTACCATTAGGGTTAAATCCCGGCTGGTACCCAGGGATCACCAGGTATAATTGGACACCTGTGGGTCCCCTCTGTTAGCATGGACCAGAACTAGTGGCCCAGACTGATAGATGAGCTTCAGCTCTTTAAATCCTTTTAAAATCACATTGACAGAGATTGCGATCAGCAACGATGATTATTAGTCTTCCCCAAAGTAAATCAGGGAGCTCCAAGTATCTTTCGATACCAGAAAGTCCTCTCTGTCAGCTGGGACCACAATTAGGGGTCCCAGACAGAGATTGCACTCAGTCTTGGAGAGTCTGAGTCTGCCACCAGAAAAGACTCTGGTCAGGTCTGGTAATGCCCACCAGCCCTATGATTAGCACTGGGGTTTGCTTGCTGCCCAGCACAAATCACTGTGTGCAGGAGCTGCAACATATGAGCAAGATCTCTCACTCATGCAGCAATAACAGTACAGGGCTCTCTGACGTCTCCCTGAGGTAGGATTAGGGGTGGTGTTATGGGCTGGATTAGGAGCTGGATTATGGGTAGGATTAGGCACAAAGGTATACATGTGGGATATCATAATACTCGAGAACAGTAACATAAAATGTAAATCTTTACAGTAGAGAAAAAACGCATGGAAAACACAAGAAATAAATTAAATATAAGCAACATATTTGACACAAGTTTTTTATAATACTTTGATTGGAAAGAGTCAAAACACTATTTTACACTCACTCAGTTATATAGCCTGTGAGATATATTTATTTTAAATATATACTTTTGTGTAGTGGTTTTCGATTTTATTACTATAGTATAGTATTAGCTGTAAAATCAGCATGTCAAATATTGCAGTATTAGCTTTAAAAGCATAATTCACCTCCAAATTCAACATTTGCTTAATAAAATTCTAAAATCTTATTGAAATCCTAGACATTTGGACATTTTAACAATCAGGACTAATTAGCGAATCTATTCATTCTTTAGTTGTAGATATAATGAATAGAAAACTTAGAAACAAATTCCATTATTATATTTCATTATGTATACATATATAATATCAAAAGAAAGCCCTAGTTCTCCTTTAAAATTATATATACCGTATATACTCGAGTATAAGACGAGTTTTTCAGCACATTTTTTGTGCTGAAAAACACTCACTCGTCTTATACTCGAGTCAGTTGTCTGTATTATGGCAATTTTCATTGCCATAATACAGACATGGACCGGGGGCTGTCAGGAAGCTGTAACTTACCTTCACCGCAGCTCCTGTCAGCTCCCTTCTCTCTCCTCCGTCCGTGCAGCTCCCAGGTCAGCTCCCTCTGCAACTCTCGCGAGAGCCGCGGGGTCAGAGCGTTGCCACGGGTTACCGTGGCAACGCTCCGCGCGGCCGCGAGAGTTGCAGAGGGAGCTGACCTGGGAGCTGCACGGACGGAGGAGAGAGAAGGGAGCTGACAGGAGCTGCGGTGAAGGTAAGTTACAGCTTCCTGACAGCCCCCCTCCTACAGCCCATCCACTGGACCACCAGGGAGTGAGAGCCCCCCTCCCTGGCCAGCTAACAAGCAGGGAGGGGTGACGAAAAAACAAATAAAAAAAATAATAATAAAAAAAAAAAAATAATAATAATACAAAAAATAATAACATAAAAAAAAAAATATATCACAATAATAATAAAATAATAATAATTAATAAAATGCCCACCCCCACCAATGCTCTGCACTCACACACACACACACACTGCACTCACACACACTGCACTGCATTCATTATATACACACACTGCATTCATACACACACTCATACACACACTGCACTGCATTCATTATATACACACACTGCATACACACTGCATTCATACATACACACATACACACACTGCATTCACACTGCACTCATACACACACACTGCACTGCATTCATTATATACACACACTGCATACACACTGCATTCATACACACACTGCATTCATACATACACACATACACACACTGCATTCACACTGCACTCATACACGCACTGCATTCATTATATACACACTGCATACACACTGCACTGATACACACACACACTGCACTCATATACACACACGGCACTCCATTCATTATATACACACTGCATTCATACACACACTGCACTCATACATACACACTGCATTCATTATATACACACTGCACTCACACACTGCACTCATATACACACACTGCACTCATATACACACACTGCACTGCATTCATTATATACACACTGCACACACACTGCACTGCATTCATTATACACACACTGCACTCATACACACACTGCACTCATATACACGCACTGCACTCCATTCATTATATACACACTGCATACACACACAGCATTCATATACACACTGCATTCATACACACACACACTGCATTCATTATATACACACACTGTAAATAAATATTAAATTAATATAATTTTTTTAGGATCTAATTTTATTTAGAAATTTACCAGTAGCTGCTGCATTTTCCACCCTAGTCTTATACTCGAGTCAATAAGTTTTCCCAGTTTTTTGGGGTAAAATTAGGGGCCTCGGCTTATATTCGGGTCGGCTTATACTCGAGTATATACGGTAATTGGTATGGGTGCACATAAACAGAAAGGGGAATTGGATTAGAATAGACGCATAGCAGCAGTGTCAAAAAGGTCACAGTGAGTCGCATCTCAAAAGAGACTTGGTCCTTAAGGTTTAAAAGGAACACAAATAAAACAAAAATTCCCAGATTTTACTAGTAACATGACGTAAAGTCATGATTTTATTAAAGACACGGAGGCGAGTATTATGCATAACTCTTTCTTTATTTCCTCAGCAGCAAAGATAGAGGAATATAAATATTATCGAAATTGAAAGCAAAAAACTGTACAGGCATAACAGGCAGCCAATCACATAACAGAGGAAGTAGCTATATAAGTCCTGTGTCTCCCACAATCCCCCTCCCCCGAAGACCAGGTAAGACGAACGATGCTCCATTAGATCCAAACAGGAAACGGGAGACAAAGCGAAAACTTCAAGCTACAAAAGATAGAAAAATATGGTAATTTCCAAACTCAAAACTGTAGACTTACCAAATCTAACCGTGAGTAGCCATACATAAAACTGGATTCTGAAATATAAAAAATATCTAGAATTAGAAACCAGCCAAAGCAATCAAAATCATCCAAAACATGATAAAACACATGATACAAGTACATGATCTAAACACATGATATAAATACAGACCTGATTGAAAAAACATACCTGAATCGTATCGAGGCATCTCCTAACCCAGATCCCCACCGGGAGGGTGGGAGGGAATAATACTCGCCTCCGTGTCTTTAATAAAATCATGACTTTACGTCATGTTACTAGTAAAATCTGGGAATTTTATTAAAGACACGGAGGCTCATATTATGCAAGTTCAAAGCTGTGCCACCACTCGAGATGCGATGTGTTCAATAGGTCTGAAATAGAAGTCTCGAAAGGTCGATTCTCGGGACCAATCTGCCGCTCGCATAATATCTTCCAGACGGCATCCGACTGAGGAAGCTTTCGAAGCCATCGCGCCACGTACCGAATGAGGCGTAAAGACGGAGGTGTCTATACCCGCAGAGGTTAACAGCCAACGCACCCAATGTGCCAGAGTAGGTGTCGAAACTGGCCGATGAGGAGACTTAAAAGATACAAACAAGTCGTGCAGATCGGCTGAGCGAAGAGAGCGCGTAACATCCAGGTAAACTTTGATGCAATCCACCGGGCAGAGCGCCGGACACTCAGAAAATCTGGGGTATGAAAATGACTTGGATGCAGATTTTAGTCCTCCTGGATATGTCAAAAGTAACACCCTCTGGGGTGAATGCAACGGCGTCCCAATCCAGGGCCCTGACGTCTGAGACCCTCTTGCAAGAGATCAAACAGAGTAGCATCACCAACTTGGATGACAATCGTTTTAAAGTCAGTTCTTGGTTAGGGTACCACGATGAGAGGAACTGTAACATCACGTTGACGTCCCAAAAGGCCGAGAAACGAGGCCGAGGAGGACGAGCAAGGCGAATACCCTTTAGAAGACGACATACGAAAGGATGTCTGCCTACAGGGGAACCATCCAAACCCTTGTGGCCGGCCGAAATAGCAGAGCGGGAGAGATTGATCGTGCGGTATGCCTTGCCCGAGTCAAACAGAGACGTGAGGAATTCCAGGATCAAACAGAGAGGGGCAGATACGGGATCCACTGCCCGTTCCATGCACCAACCAGACCACGATCTCCATGAAGCTCGATAGGCTGTACGGGTGCCTGGGGCCCAGGCGTTATCGAGGAGCAGGAGAGTTGCCTGCGGAACGTCTGGGACAGTCCAAGGTCCCCTGAAAGGAACCACGCTATCAGGGGTAGCTGGTGTTGCAACACCAGCTCGTGTGAGTTCCCATCCGGATCCAGAAGGAGGTCCTGGAAGACAGGTATCAGCCGAGGGTAATCTATCGATAACTCCATCAAGCGAGGGAACCATGGTCGAGATCTCCATAGAGGGGTGATCAACGCCAAACGACAGTCGTGGCGAACCATCTTCGAGATCGTGCGCGCGATCATGTTGAACGGGGGAAAAGCGTACAGATGACCCCGTGGCCATTCCTGGAGAAAGGCATCTGTCGCTACCGCCGCTGGGTCCGGCCTCCAGCTGTAGAACTCCGGCAGCTGAGTGTTCAGTCGAGATTCGAACAGATCCATCTGGAATCTTCCCCACAGCATGTCCAGGCTCTGGAACACCGAAGCGTGTAAACGCCAATCTCCAGAGTCTCTTAAGTGTCTGGAATTCCAATCCGCTCCCGAATTGTCCAGACCCGGAATGTGTTCCGCTGTTACTGAAACGTTGTTGTAGAGGCAGAACTGCCAGAAATCTTTCGCCAGAATCGCCAACATCTTGGACTTCGTACCCCCCAGGTGATTTATGTAGCGGACCGCCGATACGTTGTCCATCTTGAGGAGAACGCAGCAATTCGCCCGCCCTGGGGTAAGGCTGCGGATTGCGAACGCCCCTGCCAGGAGTTCTAAGCAGTTGATGTGTAACGACTTCTCCACATCGGACCATCTGCCTCCTGTGGAAACGTCGCCACAGCGAGCACCCCAGCCGTGCAAGCTGGCATCGGACTCGATCACTACGTCTGGGATGGAGCCGAAAATTGCTCTCCCGTTCCAAGCCTCCATGTGTGCCAACCACCACACCAATTCGTCCCTGGACTCCGCGTCCAAACGTATCCGAGACTCGTAGGAGTGACCTGACCGAAGGTGTGACCCTTTGAGCCGTTGGAGGGCCCGGTAATGTAGCGGACCTGGGAAGATCGCTAGAATAGAGGCCGCGAGAAGGCCAATTATTCTCGCCAGTTGTCTGACGGATAAGTCTGTGACACGAAGAGCCCTTCGAATTTCCTTCTGGATGGCTCTTACCTTCGAACATGGTAGGAACAAAAATTGTTGGACGGAATCCACTCTGAAGCCCAGGAACTCTATGGACTGGGCGGGAATTAGGACTGACTTGTCCCAGTTGATCAGAAAACCCAGCTTTTGTAGCAGGTTGGTAGTCCACTCCAGATGTAGGAGGAGGTCCTCCTTTGATTGGGACAAAATCAGAATGTCGGCCAGGTAGATAATGAGGCGAACCCCGCGGGTTCGGAGGAACGCCACTACAGGCTTCATGAGCTTGGTGAAGCACCAGGGAGCCGATGAGAGACCGAAAGGCAGGCAAGTGAAGCGCCAACGACGCCCGTGCCATGTGAAATGGAGGTAGTCTCTGAACTCCAGAGCAATGGGTACCGTGAAGTAGGCGTCCTTCAGGTCCAGTTTGGCTAGCCAGTCCGACTGGCGCAGAAGGTCTCTGAGGCAGTGTATACCTTCCATCTGGAAGTGTTGGTAACGTAGGAAGGCGTTGAGGGGGCGAAGATTTATCACAGGGCGAACTCCGCCCCCTTTCTTGGGCACTAGGAACAGATTGCTCGTAAAGCCTACGGCGGCGAACGGCAATTCCTCTATAGCGCCCTTGAAAAGCATTTCCACGACTTCCGTGGAAATCATCTCGTCCTGATCCGGTGGAAGAGACAGTTCTCTGGGGGAACAAAATTGGACAGGCACGGAAACAAACTCTAGGCGATACCCCTTTACACATTGCAGAACCCAAGCATCTGAGGTGATATTTTCCCACTCTCGGTAAAATAGAGCCAGCCTCCCTCCCACTTGAACGGGAGGGAAAGAAAGGGTACTCACCGTAAGGACGTCTGCTGGGGGTACCACCGCGGGGGTATCTGGAGCCCCAAGTCCGACCTCTGGCTGGGAAGAAGGGAGGGGTTCTCTGATCCTGAAATCCCCGGGAGGGAAAAAAGGAGCCTCTGGTTGCGCGGAATGCGCCTCGAAAACCACGGCCTGGGTGGACGGTTCCTGCTACGCCCGGCCCCTCCGAAAACGTTAGGCGCGAACACGCGTTTCATGTTCGCCTGTGCCTTGTCAATAGCAGTAAAGGTCTTGACATACGACCCCATGTCCTTAACGAAGGAGGTGCCGAACAGCAAACCCTCATCGGTCGGCTCAGGCTCCGCCACATTCATGGTGACCAGCTTAGGGTCGATCTTTAAGAGAATAGCCTTACGCCTCTCTGTAGACATCGCCGTATTGGCATTCCCCAGTAAGCATATGGCCCGTTGGACCCAACCTACGGCCACATCAATGTCCAAGACCGAGTCGCCAGTCCTGGCAGAATCGAGAAGCTCGTACAGCTTCGAGAGGGGTCCTAGCGTATCCAGGATCTTGTCCTGGCACCCCTTCAGGGAATGGTCAAGGCCCTTCTTGGGCTTCCAGCCCGACTTATTTAAGAACTGGGCAATCTGCGGGTCAATGTCTGGGGTCTTACAGGCAGCGCCCGGGGGGATAGGGCGTGGGCATTCGGCGCGCAGTTTATTGCGGCCTTCTCTCGAAAGGGGCGTGCGGATGAGCTTAGCCACATACTGGGCAATATGGTCCGGGGGGACCCATTCAGCGGACCTGGGGTGACGCAGGTCGTCAGGATCAAACAGGGGGTTACCCTGCGGGTCAAGGATTGCCTTGTCATCCCCAGAGGGGCCTGATATCTGACCCCGGGCCTTGGCAGAGGACCCCGAGGGGTTCGCGCCCGTAAGGGGCAAATCCTCGCCAGATACCTCATCATCAAAGGAGTCATACTCCATATCGTCGGATTCTTCCTCCACACTCCGGTCGGTATCCGACCCATCATCAAGGGCTCTAGCCCGTTTCCACAACCTAGCCTTTTTAGCCCGGCCAGGGGCTCTTTTGCGCGTGGGGTGCGCGCCATCTGCGACCGCCTCTAGCGTGTCAATCATGGCAGGCATAGCCTGCATCAAGGAGTGGGAGCCGACATTTTTAGACTTGGCCTTAGCCTTATGGGCCCCAGGTACAGTCTGGGCAGGTGAAGGGGATCCCCCACCCTGGGGGGCCGGGGAGGCCATTGCAGGTAGAACCATAGAATGGAGGGAGTGGGTAAAGGAGGAGGAGACAGCCCCCATAGCTGAGGCAATAGCCTTCTGCAATGAAGAAGCCATAGTGGCCTCAAGCAAGGCTTGAAATTCCCGAGAGGCCATAGCACTCCCAGTATTCTCCAAGTTAAGTTCCCCAGGGGGACTAGTAGGCCCATCATCCCTATCCTGCATAATGGCAATCAATAGTAAAGCAATTGAAACTAGTGAAGTGGGGCAGTAGAGAATAGAAGGGTTGAGTAACCCACAGCACAGGAGAACAAAATTTAGCAATCAGACCGTTAGTGTGCCCAGGAGAGAGCGGGGCGACCGACCGCACGGCAGCTAGGATGCAGACCTCGTGGAGGACCGTCCAAGATGGCCGCCGCACGCGAGGGAAGTGCTCGCGGTCGTGCACCCGTGGGGGAAGGGGCGCGTGCACTCAGCCCGCGCGGGAGTCCGCGAGTGGGTAGGCGAGTGCACGGAGCCGTGGCCGCGAAGAAAAGAACGGCCGCGGCAAAAGAACCACTGCAGGTACCCGCGGAAGACGCGGGGAGCAGGGGAGGGTAGGGAGACCAACTCCCGGCAAAGGGGGGAAAAACCCCGGGGTCCCCAAGGCACACTAAGGTGTGAAAACGAACAAGTAACAATCAACAACAAATAATAAAACGATAATGGTAGCAAAATTCAGTAAAATAGCAATAATCACAAGCATAAATACTATGATAAATTGCAACGAGTAAGAGAGCTAAACAGGATACTTAGCTGTCTGAGGAAGCAGCAAAGAAAGAGGGGGATTGTGGGAGACACAGGACTTATATAGCTACTTCCTCTGTTATGTGATTGGCTGCCTGTTATGCCTCTACAGTTTTTTGCTTTCAATTTCGATAATATTTATATTCCTTTATCTTTGCTGCTGAGGAAATAAAGAAAGAGTTATGCATAATACTCGCCTCCGTGTCTTTAATAAAATTAGCTGATTGAGGGAGGTTGCAAATTGATTTCTTTAAAAAAAAAATTAGCATATAAAAAAATAAAATAAACTACTGTATATTGTTTGAACAGCTTTTTTTTTTTTTTTTTTTTTACCTTTTACAGAAAGTGCAGATGTCAATAGAAATTGGCACTTTTATAAAGTAACCTTGTTACACCCCATGGCTGTTAAACAACTAGTCCTGTTACTTCCTGGGTTGTTTAGTTCAGTTTCAGTCGAAGCACCTTGAATTATGTTTGGTTTATACTGTTCTTACTTTGGCCTGATCCATCTGCAGTGAAGTCGTCAAGTCTGATGGCTTATGTTCAATCAGATATTTACCTTAGAGAAGCATTGAATGCACAGAGCGGCCTGTGTCATCAATCTTTGAGTGCCGACACTTTACTTCAAAATTATCCAGTATCTGAATGATTTCCAGTCCAGCTCCCCTTGTTACTTATGGTCTTTCTCTTAGCCACTAGTAGTTCTGGAAACTGCAAAATGTAAACTATGTTGTATTTCAGAAATAGCATTGCTTTCGTTTGCAAGGCTACAGGGATTTCATCTATGCTCCAAAATGACTTCATGAATATTAAGTGATGTTGGTGCATAGTGAAATTAAAGGGACACTATAGTCACCAAAACAACTGCAGCTTATTGTATTTGTTCTGGTGAGTATAATCAGTCCCTGCAGGCTTTTTGCAGTAAACACTGATTTTTCAGAGAAAAGTCAGTGTTTACATTACAGTCTAGTGACACCTCCACTGGTCACTTTTCAGGTGGCTACTAGAGGTGCTTCTTATGGCAATGCTGTAGGATTGCCATTCAGTGTCTTTACCCTCTGCATGGAGACACTGAACTTTCCTCATTAATTTAATGCATCTCTATGAGGAAATGCTGAGTGGCCAGGGTGGCGTTTGGCTTTGCCTCCTTGGCAAACTCAGCCAATCCCATGCGTTCCTGTGGGAAGAACTGAAATTGTTATTAGAATGTCTCGCTCTAATAGGTACCACATATTAAAATACCAATGGTAATATGCCATCATCAGTATTCTGGGAAATCACTGAGATTGCGAACACAATGTATTTGAACATACAACTGGTTAGTTGTCGGTTTAGATACCCAATTACACCATACAGCAACATACATTCATAAATATTCAACACATGAAATAATTTATAACTAGACTGACTTTTTAAATGATCGGTAAAAGCTTGGGCAGAAGTTCACTCGTTGCTTCAAAATATTAATTTAGAACGTTATGTGAAAGTGAATGGAAGCTATCAGCTTAATTTGTTCATCACATTCTCGATTGCGTTCAAGAGAAACATGCTACTCTAAGGTTCCACATCTGGCAACATTCCCTGCCCACCTTCTGGGACAGACGTGGGCAGGGAAGAGAACATGTGTGCGTGTTGATTGTCAAAGGGGGTGGGCCCACTGTCAGAGCCATCAGATTTCAAAATGTGGGACCAATATTGGCTGAAACAGTACCCCCGAATGCAGGGCAACCTCGGCAAACCTGTGACTGTTGGCACCTATGCAGTTCCTGAGTTGTTAAAATGTTAACAACTCCAAGACAAATAACATATCTTTGGCCCTGGGTACATTATTGTATGAATAAAACAAGCATTAAGAAATTGTGGAGCAAATTTGTTTCTACTATACGTCATGCCAACACTGTTAATATAATGTAATAAAGTGTAATAATAAATTGATGTAATAAAGTATTAACCCTTTGTCAAGAAACCACAACATCTCTGTATAGAGTGAACATATAAAATGTGTCAGTGTTAAAAAATTATATTTTATTGCTCATATAGAGATTAACTAAACAACTGTCTCCTCTGCAGCACTGCTGGGAACACTTCACCAAGCAGAGCAATCCTACCCCAGAATACCAATATGCTGGCTTGATTGCAGGAGCATCTGCATTTGACGTAGTGACATCTGTCACTCTATTCATATATTCTGATAGGAAAGCATTTCCACCATCTGTGGAACCTGCTTCTTAGTTATTGGCATAGACCAGCATCTACAGCTATACATTTATTGCAACTCTGCTAACACAATGACTATTTGAAATGTACGTAGTTTAATTTCATCATAGATTTGAATACGTTGTTTCTTTAGAAATCCAATTGTAGAAAAGCTTATCTGTACTATACCCCCCTTCCACGGTCACTTTACATTGCACAGCATGAAATAACAGAACCACCCCTGATCGTCTCACGAACTGCTTAATTATTAAATAGAAAATTCCTATGATGTACCATAATCAGGCTTCGGTTTAAATGCCCCCTGTTTTCCCTCTGACACAGCCTCCTTTTTCTTCTTCAGGATATCCTGACTATCCTCCTGAGCCCTTTGTAGTAAAATAAATAAAATATGATTTAAAAACACATTTAATCCCTTACAAATTTGCTTGTTTCGCTAACACTGCAAGCTAAACAAGCATATTTTTAAATGAGTGTACAGAAGCTGATCTCTAATACAGCACTATTTAGTGGAGATCAAATGACGTTCCATATTCAAAACTCAACAACGTGTCAGTGACGTTCGAAATGAGTCACATAAAAACTGCTACTAATGCGAGATTACAGCTCACAGGCTGAGATTGTTATTCCTCCCATACTAGTAAAAAAAATAATATTTTGTAGCAGTTAACCAATTCCCTATGCAGAAGAAAAATTGATAATAGGCAAATATGGATGGACATTTCACAATCATTTCCTCCAACTGACACTTTATAATTGCTGAGGTCACGGGCTGTTCACGTCCATTTTTAACTCTGTCATGGTTATTGACAGCATGACTCATTTGTTTATAGCCGTTTCAGGAAAAAGTAGCTCCCTATTTTTGTGGCAGTTTCTGTCTGTGTGGCAGTTTCTGTCTGTGTGTCAGCCTCATTACATCCCACCTATGTTTGTCTTCTTTGCCTGGCTGCCTGGCTTAGTACAGATGGCCACAGGATAATCCCCTAATACTTCTAACATGTTATTAAGGTTTTTACGGTTTGTTGGGGGGGATGGTAAAATCACTGCACTTAATGTAGTGGTTGATTTCACACATTAAATATAAAATCTATCTAAATATCTACATAGAACATTACAGAGAGGAAACAAACTTATATTTTATACAAATATTTGGGTTTTTGTAAAGCATGGCTACTTGATGTAAACATAACATTTTCTGCAGGACTTTTAATAAGCAGACAACATAAAATAGCCATACAATTACAAATGTGTACGCAGTGAAACAAAAGGCTCACTGTGCATATAAGAGTATAGAATTTATACTACGGCTTCACAAGCAATAGTTGTTCAAGGGAAACAATTTTGCAATGTTGCTAAGCAGATGATAAAATGTGCAAAATATGATGCAAATTCCCTAGAAAAAACTAGGAGATGCTGCCTGGAGAAGAATCCCTCATGAATTAAATAAATCACTCACTGCATGAACTAAATAATAAAGTGCTTCCTACACAAAATACATAACTTACCAAAAGTAGGCACAACCAATAGGTTATGTACTAGTACGGTCTAGATCCTCCCATCAAAAAAAATAAAACGTTTTTTTTTTTTTTTTAAATGATGACGTGTGCCCTATGTCCACTCTTAGCACTGAACATGGCTTACAACTAAAACAATTTGTAAATACAGGGTGTGCATGCCGCACACTGTTTGAGGGATAATCCGCGGCTCCACGTATGCACATTACCTGGAGCACTAAACTGTGACATGGGCTATGTGTAAAAGGACAGCAGCCACGGTATGGTTTGTAGAGCCACTGTAGAGGTCTTATTGACCTCTCTGCTGCCTTTGACACTGTTGATCATGGCCTCCTTCACCTAACTCGTCTATCTCTTGGACTGTCACACAGCTCTCTCTCATGGTTCTCCTCCTATCTCTCCCAATGCTCCTTCAGTGTCTCTTTTTCCAACGACGCCTCCTCTACTCTTCCCCTCTCAGTCGGAGTACCTCAAGGTTCAGTTATTGGTCCCCTTTTGTTCTCTCTCTATACTGCCTCTCTTGGCAAACTCATTAATTCATTTGGATTCCACTACCATCTGTATGCTGATGACACCCAGATATACATCTACTCACCAAACCTCCCCCTTGCTGTCCTACAACGTGTCACCAATTGCCTCTCCTATCCCTGATTGGATGTGCCCCTGCTTTCTGAAACTCAATCTCTCTAATTTCTTATTTTTCCTCCTCCTTCACTCTCCCTGTACGGTACCTGCCTCACCCATCCTTTCAAGCTTGCTGTCTTGGTGTATTTTTTGATCCTGGCCTCACCTTTGCGCCTCATGTCCAGTCTGTTGCTAAAACCTGTCGATTCCAGCTTAAAAACATTGCCCCCCAACATTGCCTTTCTTATGCAAGATGCTGCCAAGGAGCTTTTTCATGCTCTAGTAATCTCTTGCATGGATTACTGTAATTCCCCTTCTAATTGGTCTCCCCAGAAGCCATCTTGCCCCCCTACAATCTGTGATGAATGATGCTGCCAGGCTGATCTAACCCTTACCTATAAAGCCCTAACCAACTCTAGCCCCTCTTACATTTCTTCACCGATTCATAGGCATGCCCCCTCTCCGTCTCTCTGCTCTACTGGTGACCTTCTCCTGTCTGCTGCTCACACCCTTACTGCAAATTCACGCCTGCAAGACTTCTCACAGGCAGCTCTTTTCCTTTGGAACAGTTTGCCTACCCCTGTCAGACTCTCCCCTAGTCTTCAATTCTTTAAGAAGTCCCTCAAAACCCATCTTTTCAGGATTGCATATGGCCTCCAAGAGTAACTTCTATCTCTCAAACCTTCCTCTTGCTCTCTCCTAAAGGGCCACACTCTTTTCTCACCTCCAGTTCTGCTACTTTCCCACCATGTCTATTTGCTGTCTCCCTCAATACCCTTCCTATTGTGTTTTAATACCTCACCTACTCTAGATTGTAAACTTGTTTTAGCATGGTCCTTAACTACCTATTATTCCGGTAACGTTTTGTTATTGTCTCATTTAGTAAATTCCCCTCTTATTGTAAAGCGCTGTGGAATAAGCTGGCGCTATATAAAGAATAAACTAATAATAATAAAAGAGCAGTTTCACCCACTCTGTGCAATGAGCAAAACTGATGCTAGAGGACAAGTAATTATCCCATAGACTAGAATAAGAAAATTCTGAGTTATGCAGACTCTCTGTTGGTGGCGGGGTACTGACACTTGCTGTATGGTCTTCAATGGTACATACTTTTTTTCTATACATATACACATATATACACACCTATGCTACCAGCCAGGCCTTAAAAGTCACTCACCATGGCAAGCTACAGCATATACTCTGGCGATTAATATCTACTTGCCAGGCTAGTGGCGAGTGGAACTTGTCAGTATTGTAAAACAGAAGGATCAACTTATTTAATATGGTTTAATAATTATGTTACTCAAGTTAAAGACTGCCATCTCTTACCTTATTAACCCTGGCGCACACATAGGGGGTTATCTGAAAAGCAATCCTGAGTGAAATTGCTTAAATAAATAGAGGAGCAATTACTTTTTACAAATGTATCCAAAATCGGTATCCCTGATTCTTAACTCATTTTTGACAAGGACCCAAATGATGCAAATGACTTTAGCCTGGGGACCCATTCTTCGGTTTTAAAATTAACTCAGAAATGAATTTAAGCTAAAATATTCTATGCATGTACATATCAAAATTAATTTGTCAAAAATTAAATGTACATAAATAGTCATAATAAAATGGTGCTGTATTTAGGGAAATAATGTTCCAATATTCTACTACAGCGGATGAAGAAAAAAAAAATGTTCTGGTAATCTGCAAAACTATATACTGCATCTTTAAAAAGTGCGTCTGTTTTACTACATTACGTGACTTTGCAACTTCTACGACCCCACCCAGCATGTTTGCCAGACTGAAACGGTCTTGCCATCCTGTCAAGCAGGGTTGGAAAGTTCTTCCCAACAGCATGCAGCACTTCCAGTCATACAATCATGGGCAAGTTTACAGTCACGATTAACTGGTTTCACAGGAGTATACAGATTTCCCATACAGTAAAGCAGCACTTTCAAGACCTGCCTGGCCGAATGGAGAATTCAATGAATATATATTATAACATAATATAGTAATATATTTTTTATTACACCTCAGTTGGTTACTTAATC
Source organism: Pelobates fuscus (assembly GCF_036172605.1). NCBI lineage: Eukaryota > Metazoa > Chordata > Amphibia > Anura > Pelobatidae > Pelobates > Pelobates fuscus. Next base: position 105,791,913 of record NC_086326.1, on the reverse strand, counting down.
TCACTTGAAATGTAAATAAAATCATCTATTTTTATCCCCCATCAATGATCTCTCTGTCTTTTTTTTGGCAGATTGGAGGGAACTCTAAATCACAAATCAACCAAACATGCATTGGGTGTCCATTGGGTGTCATTTAAATCAGTTATACATTCATATGGCACTACGGAGTTATGGAATTTGGACGACCTGACAATCGGCAGAGGAGAAGCATGGGGGAGCCTGGGGCATAGGAGAAGCTTTGGGAGTCTGGGTCAGAGGAGAAGCAGGGGGGAGCCCGGGGCACAGAAAAACTTATAGGTTTGAAAGAACAGCAGCTATTTTAATAAACATTTTGCTAATATGAGGGATACAATTTATGGAAATTAGCTTCCAAGGGGTACTCAAGTGAAAAAACAAAACAAAAAAACACTGGTTTACATCATCATGCAAGTACCCTGATTCAACATCTGCAACAACAATATTTCAAATAGAATAAATCTGCACTAGACAGATGAAATGATGGCCAACGATTAATATTTTCCACAAATAAAACTAAATGTTTTCAGGATCTGTTTGTCAGTCTGCTTTTAATATATGCTTTACCAGTAATAACTCACTTGGAAGTTTTACATGACCTGATCTTATAGGGCAGAACAATGCAGAGTTGGTCTAATGCAGCCCCTGTTGTTGCAGGGTAACTAACATGACGCTCATTTAGAGTCAGTTCTGGGTAGTCAAAGGAAACACTTATCAGTACTGACTTAGAGTACACAATAATGTGTACCATTATAGCGTTAATCAAATATCTACACAGGAGGTTAATTTAGCAGTAGCACACACCCAAGGTAACATAAATGGCAGGAAAGGCAACTTGAATTACCAAATAAAACAAGATGGGTCTAAAAACAGCTACCTGGAAACTGCATTATTTCCCACTAATTAACTGATTGCTTTTGTTAATCTGCCACCTGACAGAATTATATAAAAAAGATTAGCAACAAAAATCCAGGACAAGTTTGCACAGTCACATCTTAGCTATGACCCTCAAAAACAGTTCAATACTGAATGGACCAATTTAACAAGATCAAATGGCCATAACGTCTAAAATGTCTATTTAAAATCATACATGAAAGTGATAAACTATACTAATTTCTGAATAGCGAGAGACAAATAAATTAAAGTTGAACCAGGATAATCAAGCTGGGACTATCCCTATGTAACTAAGAATTGTTAGACATGTAAAAATCTTCTGTAGGACATAACATTCTACAAACACAATTCACCATTTAACTGGAATATATAAATAATTGCTTAGAACATAAATCCCTAGGCATTTACACGGTACTCCCTTAGAAATAAAAGGGAGATTGGCTATGAAATTGCAGTTGCTTACTTGCAAACAAAACAAAGTTTTGCAAACAAAGGAAATGTCAAAGTTTCTTCTGTGTTTTTTTTTCTTTTCAATTCATTAAATTGAGGGCTGCTCATCAACAGCCTGGAGCGTCACTTAAAGGGACACTATAGGCACCCAATCACTTTATTTAATTAAAGTGGTCTGGGAGAAGTAGCTCTGTCCTATCAACCCTCCAAGTGAAAATGTTTGCTTCCAATGCAGGGTTAAGACAACCTCTAGTGGCTGTCTGGACATTCAGCGTCTTCAAAATCCCCCTAGGAAAGCACTGATTTATTGCTTTCCTGTGGGGGAAGCTTTAATGTGCTCAGGGCATTGGATTTAAGCTAAGTAATAAAAGAGTTTTTAATCCTTTTATGTGCAGAGGAGGGTGGAGTATCCCCAACGCTATGTAACATGGCTCTGACCAACCAGATTTTGGAGGGACAGTCCTGATTTTCCTGTCCTGCCTTAGTTCTCGGCTGTCCCGCTTTTGGGGACACCAGGGAACTAACCCCAACAATCATAACATGAGTGCATCCCAAGATGCACTCATGCTATGTTCAAGGGACTAGGATCATGTACTCCCTGCATGTCCTGTCCTTAGTGTGCTGGCCTGAGTGATCGACCGGCAGCCTCGTGCATAATCGTATTCATATCAGACTGACCTGCCATTAACTATGGTGTCCCCTTTCGGGGCAGAACTAGTGACATGATCGTGTCACTTGCCCACCTCCATTACCTTCCTCTCTATGTCCTAAGCTTACTGCTCCATCAGAAATTTGTGAATTCTGCACCATTTTTGGTATATAAATGTATATTCACAGTACACATGAACAGGCCCAAATGGCCACACACCGGTATGCTATTGATAGTACTCAAAGAAAAAGATAATTTGGAGAAGTATTTCAGTGTATATTCAAAGCTGGAAGGACATTGATCCAATGCAAGTAACACAGTTTAGAACACGTAGGGGTGACACAATTTAAAAAACAAAAAACACAGTATGATTTTAAAGGACCCTGCATAAAAGTTTACTTGCTTGATAGTAATGTATAAAGTATAAAACGAACCATGATAGAATTGTGTTTGATACTTCTTTTGCAGTTGCTATATAAAAAAAATAAATAAAATGAAACAATGTCACAATCAATCTCCTGGTGACTATCACACTAGTTTTAGCTAAAGTTAGTTCAATGGCCATTATTAGTACCATAACAACCAACGAGGTAATGATGCAAGAAAAGATTTGTTTTATTTGTGCTGTTAATTAGTAAAAAATATTGTGATGCATAAATTACAACAACGTCAATTACTGGCTAAAAGTGGGGATTTATTCAATAAATTGAATTTAAAATAAATAAAATCAGAGTAAAATTGTAAAATAGTCAAGCTGTAACCAAGGCTCAATTTAGGAACAAACCCTAAGGTACAGTGTGTGCAGACGTGTGCCTATGAATAGTTGAATTCATTTATAATAAAATAAAACAATTATTTGTTGGTCATCTTACACTTACTCAAGTATTTCTGTGAATGAATCCGCTTGCAAGGTTTGAACTTAGTACCTTTATAATGCATTTTTGAAAGTGGGGGGGGGGGGGAGGACAGTGAACTCCAGACACATAAATCACTTCAGCTTGCTGAATTACTTTATCAGGGTCATTCACTACAGTGAGAATTCAAGGAGAATTTCAAATTTAAGGCTAGAATAGCTTATCTAAAAACAAAGCTGACTTAGAGAGTTTTTATAGTTTGGCTATTTAGACCTGAAATGTGAAATTCTCTCTTAAAAGTCACCTTGAATTCTCACTTTAGTGAATAATCCCGTATGTGTCTGGAGTGTCATATTTGGGACAGTTTATAAAAGTGATATTTTGAATATTGAGTGCCTGCCCTCCCATCTTTTCAATGAGCCGTACTATGGCTCATTAAGAAGCCTAGGAATACTGCATAGCTCCAGCATAGAGGTGTCTACAGTCTGTGGTAGTGGTTCCGTTTATAGTAGGTTACTGGTGCCAACCACTCAGTAATCTGTCAAAAGATTTTTGATAGGTTGACACAAACCAAGGGTTCAACAAAGGCATCTGCAACCCAGTTTGTGCTCACCTTACACTTATTAATGAGCAATGTAAATTGAACACAAACCCAGACAGCAATAATCAGTTGAGCATGTCAGCTGGCATGGACGAAATTAACATTGCCACTGTTAAAGTGTAACTTTGGAGGACCCCTGTTTGGCATCAGCCCACTTTAAAATGGTTTGAAACAGTACTGGGAAGTCAGCACCACCTGTTAGCTAGAACCATAACCACTTCTCATTCTAAAGGGGCACTTGTTTTTTTATTTAACAGGGTTTTTTTTTTTGGTTTTTTTATTATTACTTGCAGCCTGCTAACAAACAATAAAAAGGGCTGTAGTTGTTATAGTGCATACGGTACCCATTTCAATGTCCCTTTCAGTCAAAATGTTGACATTATATTCTTTTTCTGCACTGTGATTAGTTGCAGTACTGGGTATAAACTGAGAGTGAAATAGGTCAGACAACAGGTGTCATGAGAACATAATAGCAATGCAGCAGGGCTGTGACACATATCACCAAAATAAATGACGTGACTATGTTCCCTGGAAACCGGAAAGACCGGTTCCGGTTTTTGTTTAGGTATGTATCATATAAAAAAAGAAAATAAATGTTTGTTATCTTACATACAAGGTACATGCTCTTAACTTCGGGGGATCATTGAGTAGCAGTAGCTCTTAAAAAGCATATTTCTAGGGTGCTACACATCATGATTGATTATAAAAAAAGTGGAAGTTGTATTTACAAAGCACAGTACAGTACCAATATACATAGAACAGTACAAAAGGTAAAGAGGACCCTGTCTGTGAGCCGAGATCTAGCTATTGAAGCTCTTTTGTACAAAGTACTTTGCTAGATAGCCCTTGAGCTTACAATCTAAAAGGTTAAAATGGGGAGTCAAGATAAGATGTAGCAGGGGGAATACCGAGGTGATAGCCATAAAGAAGCAAAGGATAACCCACTGGTAACATGTAAAAGGAATAAGGTGGTAATCATTTTAACACGTGGCAAATGGGATCCTCCAGACCCATAATTCTAAAAGAATATCTTAGCGTGACAGTCAGGAGCGAGGTGGGCACACCGCCACCCATCCCTCCGGTCACTGTAGTGTGGCCGTGTGGAAACTCATGCAGAAGATATTATTCTCTACCCAGAGAGGTTTCTGCAATACTGATACAGACCGCAGGGAGATGTTAAAGACCATCGGCACCCAATGACTGGTAACTTCTGCATGTCGACAAGAAAGCAGGAAGGAATCTCTGCTTCCCCAAATACTATACACCAGGGACTGTTCTCCTACTTCTGCTTCTCTACCCCTGCCCCCCCCCCCCCTTCCCCACCCCCGTGCCCAAAAAGGTGGGAGGCAGACTTGATGGCTGCTTAGTGTGACTGTGTCTTTGTAAATGTAGCTGTGTGTGACTGTGTATATGTAACTGCATGCAGGTGACTGTGTATATGCATGTGACATAGTATATATGTGTGACAGTGCGCTTGTGACTGTGGCTATTTGTCCAGGTGATTGCATACTACTCTATGTGTATGGGAAGGAGCAAAAAAGGGTAAGATTTAAAAAACAGACAAGAGGTAAGACACACAAGAAGATGAAAAGGGTTAAGACGGCATGAAAAGCTTGCCATAGCAAGTTCAAAAAGTTAGGGGTTCAGGTTTTTGTTTTTAAACTAAGAAAGTTTTATTTTCGATAACAAAAAGAGAATTCTTAAGGAACACTTTAGTCACCATATCCACTACATCTTAATGTAGTGGTTCTGGTGTCAATAGCCTTTCCCTGCAGAGAAAAGGCAGTGCTTACATTGCTGCTTATTAACACCTTAAGTGGCAGTCACTCAGGCGGACAATAGAGGTGCATCCTAGTCCAGTGATGCACAGTTTGCAGCACCTACGTTTAGCATCTCCACGCTCTGCATGGAGGCGTTGAACTAACCCATAGAGATGCATTGTTTCGATGCACCTCTATGAAAAAATGCTAATTTGCACAGCATGGTGTTTTGCTGCACATGTGCCATAGCCTCGTAATGAATTAGTTGAGATCATCAAGATTGATTATCTAAGCTAGGGAGACAGTGCCAGCAACAGCATGGGAAAAAGTGATCCCACGCAATCAGAGGGTGGGTGGTCACCTAAACAGACACACTTACTGGCAGGCAGGCAGGCAGACAGACACACACACGGACAGACACATGCATTCATGGATTTGACACACGCTCAAATTAATTTTTATTTTTATTTATGTTGACCTAGCCTCCCTACCTCCATCACTAACAGACACACACACTCACAAATTATAATTCATTTTTTAATTTGCATTTATGTCGACCCAGCCTCCGTACCGCTGGGAGAGCTGGGGTGGATGCTTTTCTGCGGGTCCAGTGGAGCTACTATGGTCGTGTAATCTTCAAGCTCTTCTTGCTCTGCTACCTTGCGGGTCATTTAGTGATTCCAGGGCCAGGGTGACAATATCCCAACTCCTGGCATCACGGCAGGGGGCGTGATGGAGCAAAGCAAGAAGAGCAGTAAGATTACAGCTCCCTCGCTGCCTGGCTCCATTCAGCACAACCTTGCCCCTTGGGAGGGCCCTACGGTGGCCAGTGCTTAACAGGCCAACAAACACCCAGGTGCCAGGTCAAAATTCTAGGCGCCATGGCCCTGACACCTAGGATATGTAGAGCCCTGGGTTAAGACACACTGGGTTAAAAAGGGGGGATTTGGCGTAACACAATAAATATCTGGATATGCACTCAAAGGAATGAATAGCTGCAGAGCAACACAAAGTTTAGAATTCAGAGGGGCTTAGTTCCTCCTGTATTTGTTTGTCACATTTTGCATTGTCTCTTAAATATATTGTACCAATCATACCCATGGACATCAATGCAGAATATATTTCTTTATAAAAAGTATAATAAATGCATTTGCACGCTTATACTCCATTTAACGGTGCAAACTTTATGAAGTGTGACATAAAAGCAATAAAATGACAGCAACTTTATTTAAAGCAGGCATTTAAAAGACAACCGGTTTACCAGTGAATCAAGCTATGTATTGTTAACCAGTCCTACAGCACTACAGGAATATATTGCCATTGATATAAATTAAAATTAAATATATTAGGGACCACAGCCGATATATGCATGTAAACGTTACAACAGATGGTCAATGCCCAGACTGGTTTATCATCTGAGGGTGAATGGGAGGGATAAAGATATAAATGGAACTGTAATATATGAATCAGCCATGGTTTGCCAAGAACAGTAAAGGAGCAAGTGTAGACACATATCGCAAACTGTGGGGACGGGGTACTTGCAAGACAATGCTTAACGCTCTAATTTAAGATAATACTGACAGATTCATTTTAAAATCAGCTCTACATTCTCTGATACTCACCGCTTTAAGCTGATCCAGTCGATCCTTCATGATCGTGTCTGGATCTAATCACTCTGGGCTTTACCTTCCTTTGGATCCGTTTGTTTGTTTTGGAACGTGAGCCTCTCCCTCTCTTTTCTCCAACGATCTTTTCAAGAAGGGTCCACTGATAAAGACATCAGATTGTCCGATCTTTTTTCTCTGATCCTAAAATTCGTCCGCCTCGTTTCATTCCGATTTCTTTGATAATACAACCCAGTCAAACGTCAAAAATCACGAGGGTGTCTCTTGATGTGCGTATGCCTGCCCCTCTCTCTCTCTTGGTGATTATTTCCAGCTGTCTGTCACTCTGACCCAGTAACTTACTTGCTCTCTCTAAATCCCTGGCAGTCTCTAGGTCGCTCTCTCTCTCACTGATCCGGCCTCACACAACTCCTCCCTAATCCTTGCAGGAAGAGGTAAATGGGAGGGGGTACTGGAGAAACAGGGAAGGGTGGTTAAATGTTTACCTGTGCAGGTAACAGAGCCACGTATGATGCAGTGTGAAACCCATAAATTCTGTATGGACTCCATTTATAATATGCACTATATGAACACAAGTCCAGCACTTTAAAACGACCCACCCAGGATATCTTGCACTGCTTGACCACCTATATACAGTCCGTGTTGGGAATTGGGACATTGTGGGTTAATTCACTAGACGGTGAGAAGTTGTGAAAAGGGAACCAATTTAAAAATGTTGGTGAAAATATCTGATTTGGAAAAAAAATATCAAACCGAGCTATAGTTACACTTGGGTGTTTTTATCCTACATTTTGCAATTCAGGTTTCACTTGCCACAGCGCGTGTAAATAGAGAGGAACTCTAAGTGAATTGAATATTTTAGGTTCCATAATAAAACATAAACGCATCTCCACAATAGCTATGTGTTCAGTTTTCGCTATTTTAACAGAAAATGTGGAATTCGCTTTCAATTCACTCTGAATTCCTGAATATTCACACTGTGGCGAACAAGCCTGTCACTGTTTAGTTAATATATCTTTAGGTGACTTCATGAACTATTAATAGCCCTTTATGTCAAAGGGCAAGTCATTCACAATGTAATATGATATTTACATTCATTGCAGTTCACACTTGCTGTGGAGCTATGTGAGTCACTTGTATATACACCAGAAGCTATAAGAGAAACCAAGGACAGAAAAAGGGACCTTACTAACAGAGATTTAGGAGGAGTGTATGTTGGGTGTTATTTGGATCTTGCTGCCAACGAACATTATTACATAAGCACACAAATCCAACTTTAGATAGCACTGGTTCAAAATTGATTTTCAGCCAACACCATTAAAGGAACACTATAGTCACCAAAAGTACTATTGCTTAATTAATCAGTTTTGGTGTATGAATCATTCCTCTGAAGTTTCACTGCTCAATTCACTGCAATTTAGGAGTTAAATCAATTTTGTTAATGTTTATGCAGTCTACCCACACCTCCTGGCTGTGACTGACAGTCTGCATGAAACCAAATGGTTTCCTTTTAATAAGATGTTACTTTAAAAGTTTCAATCTACTTCTTTGTAAATGGAATTTAATTACATACTCCTGCAGGGTCTAGCAGGCTATTGACAGACTGGAGATAAGACATTATAAATTAAACAGAATTTGCAATAAAGGAAGTGTAAACATTAGATGGCTCTTTACAGGAAGTGTTTAGGAAGGCTGTGTAAGTCACATGCAGGGAGGTGTGCCTGGGGCTGTATAAACAGAGTGATTTAACTCCTAAGTGGCAGATAATTGATCAGTGAGACTGCAGGGGCATGATTTATACATCAAAACTGCTTCATTAAGCTAGAGTTGTTTTGGTGACTATAGTATCCCTTTTTATGAAGAGATCTCTTGTGATAATTGCAACGAACCTGCTGAGAAATATTGAAATGCTGATTCCTAAAAAGGCAGCACAATTAAGCATTATTGTTGTCATTATTTCGCCGTGCATATGGTATACTCTAAGTCTAAGTAGTATAACCACCACAGAACACGTTAGTGGTTATAGTGCCAGGAGTAGGGTTGCAACCTTTCCCCCAAAAAAATACCAGCTACAGTAATTGGCATCATTAATTGATTCTTATTAGGCATCCAAGGTCCTTCTGGGCTGCATTAATATGTTAGTGACAGCAATATCAGTTGTGGGCAACTTTGGACCACAGGGCCAAAATGCACATGAGTTTGCAATTGATTCTATGAAATATTCAGATTTTGAATATGAGACAAGTTTCTGTTTTTTAGCTGGGAGTTTGAGCCCAAATTTCCAATTTTTGTTAAAGTAAAAAACAAAAAAAATTAGGACTTTACCAGATAAAAATAGACAATTGTCAACTATAGAAGAACATTATTTTGTATGTCCTTGTAGATTGAGACCATGGCATAAGCCTTGCAATTCATGGATCTGGATCTATACATGCTAATAATGTAGTTGTGTTGAATCAACATCTTCCATATTACAGTAATCCTTTTAGGCATTTACAACATGTATCACCAACAAGTATCTCGGTTCTTCAGGGGCTTTTGATCCCAAAGAATTCTCAGTCATCTGTGTTGTAGTTAGTTTCTTGCAGTAGAAAGATACTTTCTATCTTAGGATTTATCTCTAGATCATAAACTTCTCGAACAATTCTCAGTCACCTATGTTGTAGTTAGTGACTTGCAGTAGAAAGATACTGGATTTATGTAGATCATAAACTTTTTCAAAGTTCACAAGTTAAGTATATATATTTTTTATTGCATTGGTGGCCTCCAAGCTAGGTCTTATTTCCAAAAGTTACTAATGTCCACATTCGAATCGATCATAGCTAGCTGATGGTAACTGCAATAACATGTAATTCAAACTCTTAGTTCTATCTCCAGACAGAAAATGTAATTCAGTATGTGCTACTTTCTACAATTTAAATAGCTCTTGACCTGACCAGGTGGGGACAATGGAGCTATACTGGTTTCCCATATGAACTCTGCCCTGTAGCCCTCCTCCATTGTCATTAGCTGTGTGTGATTATGGATACCTGTGCAATGGAAGCTCAATATAAGTTTACATAGGCTACATTATTTCCAATACTACATGGTTGCTACTAGTGATCAGGAGAAGTTGGGACAAAACCAAGTATTCATCTGTGAAATTGTAGCTAACGTATTAATGACATGGAAAATAAGGAGGTGTTGAAAATCACATATTAACACCTGTTTCTGAAAAATATTTTGGACTGGGAGTCTTCTGGTTCTTGAGCAGCATTTAAGCACAATAAGTAATCTTGACTGTGTGGCACTTCTAGATGGCAGTAGCTCCTCCCAGTGTCTAGAAATGTCAGGCGTAGGAAAAATACCGAGATAAAGTAGTCCCTACTTTGTCTCAGTATATCTTTTGACTGGATTGGAGTTCCACAGTGAGTATAAGTATTTTTAAAAGAGTTTATCTTTATGAAATACTCATGTTGCAGGGTGGGGAGTGACTGTGCCGCTTTACGTATGTGACAGCAAGGGTTCCAGTAATTACGCAATCAAGATTGTTTTACCATAAATTTGGAAATCATTTTGCAATATACGTTGTTTTCACTCTGTGGCAAAAAAATGTAAATGCATTGTGAGTTCAGGTTGAAATACAAACTGTTGAAATCTGAGCATGTACAAGGAAACACAGGAAATTACATTAAGAAAGCGATATCTGTCAAGAACTTAAGAATTAAGCCTTGATAACAGTTTTAAGAATAGAAAAAAAAAAAAAACACAGATATAACAGATACAGAATGAGCCAATGAGGGATAAAGACAGGTAATAGATATAAATGTCATATGACATGTGCCTTTATTAGCGGGTGACTGGGATTGATAAGCAAGACGGTTGTTGGGCTAATTACTGGAATACATACATGTATAAATAGTACCAGGAATCAGGGCATTAAAAATAGTTTGATTCAGCTTTTTTAACTTCCTGTTATGGAACAGTTTCCTGGTTTCTTTATCTATTCACTCAGAGAGGAAATCATGCTATGCTTTACAATATGCGCATAGCTGTATAACCAAATTCATTCCAATAGTTTGTTGCTCAGGAAATGCACTGTTGTTAGCACCTGGGGCCTTAAAGGACAACTTCAAGCATCTATAGCAGTACATCCTGATTAAGTACTTTAGGGTAGTCCCTCCAAGTGCAAACTGTTGATGAGATGATTTAGGACCCCTTGAAGGCCCTGCACCATATAGTAGCTTCAGTACCAGAGATATGCTGGCATTGTAGAGGAGGATCGGATTGGTATTTTCTATTTAGTTGAGTTGCCCTCTCAATACTTCCTATTGGAAAGCAATATATGAAATCACAATTTCGGAAATTGCATTCACTCCAGAAGCTATGCTCTTTCATCTTTCTCCCACGTCAATAGCTAATTACAAAAAATGTATACTAAAATTTATATCAAACGCTGCTAAATTATTGCTCCAACCCTTCAGCAATAGATCACGAACATTGAGGAACTGTGTTCTATGTAGTTTATTACTGGTTCTCCTCAGGGTCATTCACCCAGGTTGGCCTAAATTGGTGAGTTTCTCTCTTAATTTTCCTTTACCTCCCCCTGACATGTATGCTTTTTATTTAGAATACTAAAGAAAAATGGGTCCAAAGTTATGTAAGATGGTCCATCATAGGACCAAGGGGCTTCAGCCATTTGTACAATATTCAAAGAAAAATAAATGTCGATGACATAAAATAATTTTTATATTAATTTTTTTTTTTTTTTTTTGTAGTGCATGCATAAACTTACAGGCTTATATAAATGTTTTACATAAGTATGCAAAATAAGTTGAGATCTTGTATATCATAAAACATTGAAGGTACTTTTTATAAAAATGACAAGCTAAGCAAATATGTCTAGAGGCAAATGGGTATCATGACACACTATTAGATATTATAGGCATTGAGAGTAAGAGCCCAGCATATGTAGTATTGTACATGCTTAATTAACTGGTAAAAGACAAAACATATGAGCATGAGTGGGGCTGGTGCAGGAATTCAGCCGCCCTAGGCAAAGATCCATTTTGCTGCCCCCATCATGTCATAAGTTTTTCCATCATGTCATAAGTTTATGCACTAAACTCCAAAAGGAAACATTCCACTGATTTCCTTTAACAATTTAGTAGATATATCCCCAAAGGAAATATGCTTTTTTTCTGCAAGCCCTCCAATCTCACTGAGAGGCCTCTGTTCTGGTGCCACAGTTGTACGCATGCACATTCAATTACAGTGTACATGTTCTGTTTCCCATTGAGCTCTAGTTCAGCTCTTTGAGAAAGGTGGAAGGCAGGCGCATGCTAGTACAGCACGTCTTTCTCTTCTGTTAGCTCTGTGGAGCTAAAGGAAGTAAAAGAAAACCTTACTATCTTTGTGACAGACAGGGTGTGTTTTTTACCCCAATTATAAAAGGTCTGATTTCTATTGAAATCACCCATTTAAAAACTGAAAATGACAAACTCCAGACATATAAAGCACTTCAGCAGGCTGAAATACTTTATGTGGGTGGAGTATTCTTCTCTCTTAGCAAACTGCATTGTATATACACACAAGCACAAAAAAACTGCATTATACATATAAGCACACACACACACACACACACACACACAGGTACACTGCCCATTACAAGCACACATAGAAAGTACCTTATACATACATGCACACAAACAAACTGCCTAATACACGCACAGAAACTTCCGAATACATACATAAACCAAAACGTAAAAACTGCCTCATACTCACAAACTTTTTCTAATACATATAAACCCAAATTACCTTTTTATCAGTGCCCTGTCATGGTTTCCACTCGCTGGTTTTCCAAGAGTGTGTTCCTGATCGTGTTTTTTCTGGTATTTGACTTTGGCTTAGTTTTGACTTCCCTGATCATTGTGTCTCTTTCTGTGTCCCTTACCTCGGCAAATATTTTGACTATTCTCAGGTACGTTAAGTCCGGCCATTCTAAGGTCCGATTAAACGTTATCCTTAGTCCTAGGTAAGATACTATTCTGCGTGCTGGATCAACAGTAATCCTAACAAGAAGCATATTGAAGCTTCGCCCTCCCACTGCCCTCCTCTTCAAACCACCAGGCGATGCCTGCAGTGCTACTTTCCATCTCTAAGATGGCCAGGGAGCCTCCAGGATGGGGACCAGGATCACCCCCACCTGTCCAGAGGAGAGGCTGCAGGGCAGCACCTTGAATCAGTCTGTGTCCTGTCTCTGCTTGATCGGGAGTGGAACAGCCTCTCCCTTCCACCGCACGAGCTAGGCCACACAGAGAATGTCGACTAAACCAAGGACCAAGAACCGCAAGAGACGCTCTCAGTTCAATCAATCAGTTTGGGGGTCCAGTGCCTGTGCCAGAATGAGGGCTTAGAGAGCAGTTTGCCAAGGATTAATTGTGATTACAAGAGGAACTCTCCAGAAATGCATCCTGCCTCCTTTGCAATCCGGCCCTGCCCCTATTTTAAACTTTCATAAAAGTATAAAAGTAACATATCTTAGTTTCAAATATAGTAATCAAATGAACAAATGGTCCAGGCCAACTTGAAACAGTTAAATTAATCAGTGTCAGTACCAGGATATACACAGATTAGCCACAATACTGAGCAGCTGATGCATTGAGGTATGGTCTCCACATTCTGAAAGTGTCCTATGGTATCTGGCACAGTGGTAACAGATCCTTTAGGTCCATGCAAGGTGAGGCATCCATGGATGGGATTTTTTTGTTCCAGCAGATCTCACAGATGCTCAATCGGATTGAGATCTGGGGAATTTGGAGGCCAAGGCAACACCTTGAACTCTTTGTCATGTTCCTAAAACCATTACTGAACAATTGTTGCAGTGTGGCAGGGTGCAATATCCTGCGGAAAGAGGCCCCTACCATCAGGGAATACCATTGCCATGTAGGGGTGTACGTGGTCTGCAACAAACTCTATAGGTAGGTGGTATGTATCAAAGTAACATCCACATGAATGCCAGGATTTGGTTGTAATTAAAGGCTTGTAATGGTATTGGAGAGGTTGTTCGTGTCCCGTCAGTTAAGGTCTTAAGTCCGCCTGGTAAGGTAACGCGGTGGAGTCTGGGAAGGGGTTTCCCAATCACGTCTCTAAAGGCCTTAGGATCGAGTCCCGGTGGGAATTCTGAATTGTACATCAGGGGTAGTAATGGGGATGGGAAGCCCCAGAGGTTGAATTTAGGCAACATGCGATGCCAGACCTGGAGAGTGTCTCTGTGTCTCTTGTGTATCCTCCAATCTCAGCAGCCAAGGTGTTAAAGCAACCAGTTTTCTAGCCTCACCCAACTACACCCCCTTCCAAAGCTTAGAAACCGCCTGCTGAGACCATTCAACCACTCTCAGTAAGTGGCAGGTCTGATAATACAGGTGAAAGTCCGGTAGGACCATTCCTCCCCGGTCTTTGGGTTGTGTGAGTCGATCAAAATTCATGCAATGTTTCCTCCCACCCCATACATAAGTCCCCAAAGCAGTTTTCAGTCTGTTAAAAAGGGGTCTGGGGATCTGTATCGGGATAGTCTGAAATAAGTATAACAATCTGGGAAGAAAGTTCATTTTTGTGACCTGTATCCATCCAAACCAAGAGATGTGTGGATATGCCCATTCCTTCATTTCATCTCTAAACCTGTCCAACATTGGGGAAAGTTTTCCTTAAACAAGTCCATTTGCCGCCTTGTCAGCCAGATGCCCAGGTAACGGATCTTACAGTCCGTCCACTGGAAAGCATGGCTCTGTGTAAGCGGTTCCACTCGTGTCGTAGGGATATTCACATTTAATATGTGGGACTTGGAGAAGTTAATTTTCAGGTTTGAGAGTGCCCCAAATTCCCGAAAGGCCTTAAGGATATTGGGCAGGGTAACCTCCGTGTTTTTTACAAAAAATAGGAGATCGTCAGTGTAGGCCACTATCTTGTGCTGTGTGCCTACCACGTCTACACCACGGATGTCCAGGCTATGTCTTACAGCCGTCAAAAACGGCTCCAGGGCAAGGACAAAAAGCAAAGGTGACAACAAGGGACATCCCTGCCGAGTGCCATTGTGTATCGAGAAATCCGATGAAAGCCCCATTCACTAATATCTGTACGGTTGGATTCTCATATAGTGCCGCTACCGAGCACCACAGGTGTGGCCCCATGCCCAAGTGAGCTAGGGTGCGGAACAAGTAGTCCCATGAAACCCAGTCAAATACCTTCTACCCCGTCCGTGGACAGCAAAATAAGGCCCTCCGAAGCTTCCTGTTTCCTGTGAAGTAGGGCGAGCGCCCTGATGGTGTTATCCCGTGCCTCCTTCCCCGTCACAAACCCGACCTGGTCTGGATGTACCTGAGAGTGTATGTGTATGTGCAGCTGCAGGCGCATAGCAAGCATCTTAGCTATTAATTTGAGATCGCAATTAATTAAAGAGATGGGCCTGTAGCTCCCACAGTGCTCCGTCCTTGCTCTCCATTGGGATGATCGTGATGTGTTTTGTGGGTGTTTCTTTAATGAAAGCAAAGCTTAAAATTCATTACTTCACTTGAGTATGAATGCATAGTATGAATGGGAACATGTCAGAATAACATGTATTGTTTTGTATTGTATTGTTAACAATTATATAAATATTATTCTTTTCACTAAATTGTTAAAACGTAAAAAATTTGTGAAAATTATCATGTCAGAAAAATAAATTTATTATAATCTGCCTTTTTTCACAAATAAAAAAAATCTATAAACACAAAAAATAAAATTCATTACTTCTGGTCTTGGCAATGACTATATTTCCTATTCAAACTCTTTCATGTATATTTTCATGGAAAATAGGGAACTTTCTGAGTGACCCAAAACTTTTGAGCAACAGTATACATATAACACACAATACCACAAACTGCTCATAAACGTATGCAATATAACATACACACAAATAATACAATCCTGCAAAGCAACTGCAGCACCCATACATAACTCAAGCAGAATATTGCAACATGCACAAATAATTAGACAGACATGCCAAGGAATTTCAAAGTCCTAGTTTGGCACTACGCTTCTAAAAGATTGTGTACCCCTGCCCTACTCATATGTAGGTTAGCAAAAAGGTTTTGAGTATAACCATGACAGGGCACTGAGGTATGTAAAGCGCAGGTCCAGTAATACATGTTTTTAATTTTTGTTTATTTCTGCAAAAATAAATCATATACCAACCACATTCTCTTAGAGCTGTATATGCCTAATTCGCATGTATAGTGCTCTACCTGTGAGCACTGACCATAAATTTTAACTCCTGTCAAATGCAGTCAGGATTTTCCTTACTAAGAATGATGTGATTTGCAGTCCACGACATCTTAAATACAGGTGTGTACCTGCCAAGATATAACCAAGGAGGGGGCGGTCTATGAAGCATGCTTTCTGATTTTCCTTGTTTAACTCTTACTTCCTTGCCCTTAACTCTAGCTAACATGAACCCGGTTGATAACTTGCCACTATTGTGGTGGAATCTCGGTAAAAATAAATTTAGTAGGCCGAGATTACCACGTGGCATGTGTACGTGCATATGCTGACGTATCGATCAGTTGGTTGCACGAGGCAAGATACGATCAGTAGTGTACGGAGCAAGTTCAAGAATACAGGATGTAGTATTCCCCTCCTCCATTGTGCTGGACAAGCCATGCGGTCAAGCAGGAAGTTAATTCTTATTTGTATTGATTGGTCAAGAGAATGTGCGGGTGGAGCTTAATATGGGAGGAGTTATGTGCCTATATAAGGAGCCTGCACTATTGTCCGGGGCTCAGAACTTGCTGTATTTTGGTGACATTAGTCCCTCTGAGTCCCGATCGGTGATCCAATAAAGAATCTCTTCCTTCCTGAAGAAACCTGTGTCCATCTCTCTGTGCTTTGCTTCCGTCAGTTTCTCCGGTATCATTTGGTGCATTGGCCGGGAAGCTCATCGTTCAACGGTAGCTGAGAGGCAGAGGCGTGAGACGGTCTATCTTTGCCCACGTTCTCTACGGCTGCACCCCTGAACTTCTGCGTGGACCTCCCTTCGTCTCGGCGCCACTGGTCTGTTGTCCAGGAGATCATCGGCCTCTACGTAAGAAGTGCTGGGGTGTCCCCGTCGATGAGTGTGAACTCAGGTTCAGGAACGAGGAGGTAAGACAACTGCTGTTTTAGACGGCAGACCCACTAGGGGTATACCGATTGAGCGGTAGGCCCATAAGGGGTTTGAATTGTGTATGGAATCTGCCCCCTCTGTCGGAGGGAAGGAGCGAAGGCGCACCGCTCAATCGAACGCTCTTTAGTCAGACCGTTTGATTTGGTTAGTCAGGCGGGGTTCTGGTGTAAATAGCCCTAGCCGGACACCGGTGTCTTGTCTAGACTAGCGTTCTAGGGTGTATATTACTTTCGCTAGGTCGGAGGGACCGGGAGACTAAGCGGCGCCTGTGTAAATTCGGTTCGCTAGCTCTCAACCTATCTTGGCTAAGTGGGAAGGCGTGTAAATTTGGAACCCACTAGATTTTTGATAGTAATCGACTAAGAGGCGTCTGTGTAAATTCGGTCCTCTAGCTCGCTATATGTGGTGCTTGGGCAGTGTGGCTAACCAAAACGGGTGTACATAGTTTTAGGTAGTCCATTCAAGGTACTGGCCAATAGTTTAGTTGGGAATTGTAAATGTGTTAAAGATTGTTAGTAAAGTGTATATCTTGTTAGATAGCGCGAGCTCAGCCGTCTAGCGAGAGTGTTAATAGTGTGTTGCTGTATCATAGTGCACGGTACCATAACCCTGTATATTTACTGACACTGTATATAAGTACTAATCACTGTCGTCCATTGCATGTTTAACACCATAACCACTAATAATTGTATTGTGACCTTAAATTGTGCTTTGACCTATGCTAACCGTACTGTAACCGCTATTTGTAAAAGACGATGTTACTGGGGTGTGTTATAGACGGGTAATTCATATATAGAGAATTATAGCGTGGGTGACTGTATAGTTTCGCCAAAGGGCATAATATTGATTATCTAGTGACTGGTGTAACAGCTGTGTGTGTACGGGAATTCCCTGAGTGTTTATTGTGTTATTGTGTACGTTTCACTTGGTAACCGTACCACGTGGTGCTGTTGCCAGAGGAAACGGGTGTGACTGTTGAATAGAAAGAAATAGGGCTACTGGTTGGCAACTCGAAACCGGATTGCCCTCCAAATAGACCTTATATCCTTATGGTACAGAAAGGCTTGTACTGCAGATACCCACTGTGGGGAGTCTTTTCATGCAGTGAGCCAAAACAAAAACTCTTTAATAATCCCTCTTAAGGAAAAGAAAACATAAACTGTGTTATATGTACAAGTGTAAGTTTAAAAGTGAGGACCTAGTGGGGTAAGGATCATAGCTACGCCTGGCTTTACTGTAATGAACACATAAACTAAGGAGATATCAGTGTGGCTTGAAACATATGCCGAATACTCCACTAGAATATTTGTGTCAAAAAGACCAAGGGTACAGAGTATGCAGTAACAGTTGCTAAAACATCCGGTTATAATATGTATCAACTAGTAGAAGCTACAATATGTGCACCCAGAATTCCAAAATGCAAGTACAATAGTACCTAATACATGTTTAAGTGTATTCCAGATTAGATATCCCTTATTGTGTGAAAGAAACGGGTACAATTGTAGGGAGTATAAACCTGGAAATAGCTTGAAGGCTGTAGACTGCAATGCAGTATAGAAATATACCTTTGAGCGCTATAGACTTATATCCAGTGCATAAAACAAATTTTCCAGTAGTATCCAGTGCATTTTAAGTATATTCTGAGTACATATCACTTTTTATGTGAGGATACCTGGAGATAGCTAAAGAGCTGTTAGGTTACAATGCAATTCAAAAATGGAGATATACCTTTAAATGCCATAAGTTTATATCCAGTGCAAGAGACAAATCTTGATTTTTAAGGCAAAAGGTATATAGAGACCCATATTAAATCATAAAGAAAGGCATAGTAATGAAATATGTAACCATATGTACAAAGATGCCTAAACAGCTAAATGAGATTTGGGGGTAGGAATCCCTAGCATCTTGTGCATATCATATACATATATACTTAAGTGGTCTTTAAACAGTGCTCAGGATCATAGAGATGTCACAGCCCCAGAATTGTCCAAACAAAAAGATAAATTAAAATAGGATGAACCCGCTCATAGAGAGCTGCTCAACGCGCGTTTCGGCGATACACGTCGCCTTTGTCAAGAGCCGTTTGTAGAGTGGACGGCGCCTCTTTTTAAATGAGTCTTAGGACTTCCCACAATATGACGTAAAACTCCCTGTCCAATCGGAGATTCCGTACGGACGGGAGGGGGCGGAGTAATCCCTTTACTAGGTACAAGGTCCAGCTTGCAGTTAACCCTAGTCGGGAAACAAAGTGCCGGTATAGATCACACCAATGACTCGGACACTACAGAAAACTGCAAGGGATTGATTGTTCTCCTGGAAAATCCCAAAAGATAGCAATACTAAGACACTATTATGAGTCAATAGAAATAAAGGACGTCCTGAATAAACGGAACTAGTACTTAAGGGAGGCTGGAATAATCCAGTATATAAACCAGAGTACAACGAATCCAGTTATTATATAGGACAATATTTTTGCTATGCCATGATAAGGGACCGAACTGGAAGTTCTAAATATGTATAAAAAAAGGCGAAAATGGACATTTATAAAAAGATAAATAAATGTTCATTATAAGTTGAAAGAAGTAATAAGCTTCTAACATACAGAGAAAAACAGAGAATTTGTTGGGATGGACGTGTTGTGTTGACATGTATTATTAAAGGGTTAATAACTTAACCTTGGGTAGGTGAAAAGGGGGGGGGGGGTTGGGGTTTTTTGTCGACCAAACATCTTTTAGATATACATACGAAATATTTACATAGTATTTACAAAGTAAATTTTGCAAATTTAGCAAAATGACCTGGCAGGATATTTGAATTGGTATTGTTTAGATAAATGGGGCGAAGGAAAAACCTTCATTGAGACCTTTTGGGTGTAATGTTTTAAGTTGGAAAATCCAAAAACTTTCCCGTTGTCTCAGAAAACGGTCGTAATTGCCCCTGCGTCTATCTTTACGGACCAATTCTAGTCCACAGAACCGAAGTCCCTGTGGATTACCAGCATGGGCCTCTTTTAAATGACGACCTATGGGGGTATCAACGAGCAGTTTAGGTGATCTGACATGCTCTTTGATACGCTCCTTAAAGGGTCTAAAGGTTTTTCCCACGTATTGCAGGTGGCAGGTGCATGTGAGGAGGTATACTATGCCTGCGGTATTGCAGTTGAAAAAAGATTTGATCTTAAATGATCTTTTTCCAGTGCTATCGAAGATGATCTTGGAGTCACGTTTGATAAATTTACAAGCCACACAGTGGCCACATTGATATGATCCCACCGTGGTATTATGTAGCCAGGTACGTAAAGGGGGGGAGTGGAAATGACTCGGAACGAGGATGTTTCTGAGGTTTTTCCCTCTACGAGCGGTCATTTCGACCCTAGGTCCCAAGACCCTTTTGAGGTGAGTATCATCCAAAAGGCACGGCCAGAACTTTTGAAATACAGTTCTGACGGCCTCCCAGCCTGAATCAAATGTGGCTATCAAGCGTGGGGGTTGTGGTTTAGTGGAGAACTCCACTTTCTTAGGTAATAGAAGGCTATCCCTGTCTGCCTCTAAAGCTCTTTTATAAGCCTTTTTAAGGCATTTGTTCGGATAGCCCTTATCCCTAAACTGCTGTCGTAGTGCATTGGCTTGTGCTTTAAAATCTTCGATATTACTGCAATTCCTGCGAGCCCTGATATACTGCCCAGTGGGAATCCCCCGTTTGAGTGGTTGGGGGTGAAAACTTTCCCATCGTAGAAGGCTATTGGAGGATGTTGGTTTTTTGTATAATGTGGTACTGATGGAATCTCCCCTTAGTGTAATCGTGAGGTCTAAAAAGTTCAGTGTATCTCCCCCAAATTCCGATGTAAAGAATAAATTCAAGTTATTAGTGTTAAGAAGTGATACAAAGCTTTTAAATAGATCCTCACTGCCTGTCCACAGGATCAAAATATCGTCAATGTAACGAGCCCAATGATGGATAAAGGGTCTATATGGTGCAAAGGCTGTGTCTGTCGCCACAACTACTTCCTCCCACCAGCCCAGATGGAGGTTGGCATACGATGGGGCACAAGCCGTCCCCATCGCAGTGCCCTGTACCTGATGGTAAAATCTCTCGTTGAAGAGGAAGTAGTTGTGGCTAAGAATAAATTCGAGCAGCTCCAGAGTGAAAAGGGAATGGTCACTAAAAGTAGGGCCCCTTTTATCCAAGAAATGTTTCACGTGTTGAATACCCCCCTTGTGTGGAATCGAGGAGTATAGGGCCTCCACATCGAGGCTACAGAGTGACACAGACTCAGGGATTTTTAAACTTGAAAGGCGGACCAATGTCTGCTTGGTATCTTGTATGTAAGACGGTAGTTTTTCCACGAATGGGCGGAGAACCCTATCAAGGTAGATACTGCCATTTTGGGTGAGGTTGTCAACACCGGATACAATGGGGCGTCCGGGGGGATTAGTTTGATTTTTATGGACTTTGGGCAGGCAGTAGAAGGTAGCTATCCTAGGGAGTTTATTGAGAATAAAGTCGTACTCCTCCCTGGATAGCACCCCTCTACTGCGGCCCATATCCAAAATCAATCGATAGTCCTGAAGAAATGTATTCGTGGGATCTTTTTCAAGAGGTTGGTATGTGTCTCTGTTTTCAAGTATCTTGAGAGACATCTTGATATAATCAGTAGTGTTTAAAATGACAATATTCCCTCCCTTGTCGGCTGGTTTGATAGTGATTGTAGTATCACCTTTGAGTGCTTGCAGAGCTTTGTTCTCAGATCTCGTGAGGTTCATATTTGGCTGTATGTCCAAATCCTTCTGGTGAATGTTATCAATTGCAAACTTAACTGATTCAAGAAAAAATTCGATATTTTTGAAATTACCCAAATTTGGTGTAAATCGACTCGGGGGTTTCAAATTTGTCTGATAGGTAGTGGTGTCAATATCATTCTCGTCAAGGAGAGATATCAGAGTCATTAAGCAATCATAATCCTTGTCGAGAATGCCTAAATCTTTCAGCTTTTTATCTAATTTGATTTGATGATACTTGCATAAAGCAAGTTTTCTAACAAATAGATGTAAATCTTTCACCCATGTAAACTTGTTAAAGGGTGGAATAGGCACAAAAGAGAGGCCCTTAGATAAAACACTTGACTGTTGAATAGTACGCGTGCATAGTATTCGTTGTCAACGACGTTCCATTGATAAGTATGGGCGCGTCGGAGTCAACGATTCCGGATCCCTTAGGTTGTATGGTAAAGAATTTTAAAAAGGGATTCCAAACATGTGATTTTGGGGTTAAAATGTCTCCTGTACGTTTGGTTACTTTGTGCACTAGGGAGTGGCCTACTTTGGTTGCGGCATGGCCGCCACGTGGTAGTTTGGATCCAACCCTGATACAGCGTGTACACGTGGCTGTGTCAGGTAGGCCTGAACTTTATGGACAGTTTCCATATATTGATTGTTGGAGACAGGCCGTAAACGACTCGCCAAAATGGATTCAGATATGCCACGAGGAGCAATGTCGCCTCATGGTGGCCAGGACTTGTTTGTCCACTAGGACTGTGGTTAGGCCCATTTTGGACACGCCCCCTGAGTCCGAGATCCCTTTGCCGCCCCCTTACTTCCCTACAGGAAGAGGTAACGCGAATGCAGGAAGTTCTATACCCCTCCCCTCATTGCCCTCATCCACTTCCGCTTCCTCCTCCAGTAGAGAATCCACCCCCCCTCGTATTAAACCTCCCCTTCCGGAACCAGAACCAACCCCCGTTAGATCTAAATATCCTGATTTGGCGCCACTTCAAACTTCCGGTCAAGCTTCTTCTAGCTCGGCTGGGAGTATTCTATTTACTAACTTTTCCCAAAATCAAGCTCCCACATCCTCATGCCCTATTTCTCCCCGACTGGAACCCATAACTGACGCCCCTCCACGTAGCCCCATACTAACCCGACAACTGACCGGTACCCAACAATTAAAACATTATCAGATGCCTCTTCGTCTGAATCCCGGGTCAGCTTATATCGATGCCCAGGGCCGGATTAACATAGGGGCTGATGGAGCTGCAGCTCCAGGCCCAGGCCCATGGAATAGGCCCATTTAAAAAAAAAAAAAAATTTTTTTTTTTTTTTTTTTTTACACACTATTCTTAGGTTTGCCACCTGACTGGTGATAAATGGAGATTACTCTGCAATACCAGCACCGGCCAGTAGGGTTCACTGTGTGTGGAGAGAGGCAGGGATAGGAAGTTAGGAAGTTACAGCATATCCCTCCCCAGGGCCGCCATCAGGGGGTGACAACCATAACGGTTGTCACGGGCCCGGCGGCCCTGGGGGGCCCGGCCGCCCGGGCCCCACGTGTAGCGCATGCTGATGGGGTCCATCGGGTGGCCCACTCACTTAGGGCCACCCGATGGGCCCTGTATCTTCAGGGGCCCGGTCAGCGCTGCGGCCGTGCAATAGCGCAACCGGGCCCCTTTTAAAAAAATCCCAACCGCAAAGTACTGCTGGGAGGAAGTGGCCGTCACTTCCTCCCAGCTCCCTCCCCTCAGCGCCGCGCGGGAGGCAAGAAAGACAGGCCGCAGCCCGCAGGAGCCACGCCGACTCCCATCAGCCAAAGCCTTCCACCTGCAAAAAAAGGTAAGAAAAATTAGTTGTATTTGTGTATGTATGCCTGTGTGTATGTCAGAATGTATGTTAGAATGTCTGTGTATGTTAGAATGTCTGTGTGTATGTCAGTATGTCTGTGTGTATGTTAAAATGTCTGTGTGTATGTTAGAATGTCTGTGTGTGTATGTTAGAATGTCTGTGTGCATGTCAGTATGTCTGTGTGTATGTCAGTATGTCTGTGTGTATGTTAAAATGCCTGTGTGTATGTTAGAATGGCTGTGTGTATGTCAATATGTCTGTGTGTATGTTAGAATGTCTGTGTGTATGTCAGTATGTCTGTGTGTATGTTAGAATGTCTGTGTGTATGTCAGTATGTCTGTGTGTATGTTAAAATGTCTGTGTGTATGTTAGAATGTATGTGTGTATGTTAGATTGTCTGTGTGTATGTCAGAATGTCTGTGTGTATGTCAGTGTGTATGCTAGTATGTCTGTGTGTATGTCAGTATGTCTGTGTGTATGTCAGAATGTCTGTGTGTATGTCAGAATGTCTGTGTGTATGTCAGTATGTCTGTGTGTATGTTAGTATGTCTATGTGTATGTCAGTATGTCTGTATCGTGTATGTCTGTATGTATGTCAGTATGGCTGTATGTATGTCAGAATGTCTGTGTGTATGTCAGTATGTCTGTATGTATGTCAGAATGTCTGTATCATGTATGTCAGTATGTCTGTATGTATGTCAGAATGTCTGTGTGTATGTTAGAATGGCTGTGTGTATGTTAGAATGACTGTGTGTATGTCAGTATGTCTGTGTGTATGTCAGTATGTCTGTGTGTATGTTAGAATGTCTGTGTGTATGTTAGAATGTTTGTGTATGCTAGAATGTCTGCGTGTATGTCAGAATGTCTGTGTGTATGCTAGAATGTCTGTGTGTATGTTAGAATGTCTGTGTGTATGTTATAATGTCTGTATGTATGTTAGAATGTCTTTGTGTATGTCAGAATGTCTGTGTGTATGTCAGAATGTCTGTGTGTATGTTAGAATGTCTGAGTGTATGTTAGAATGTCTGTATGTATGTTAGAATGTCTGTATGTATGTTAGAATGTCTGTGTGTATGTCAGTATGTCTGTGTGTATGTTAGAATGTCTGTGTGTATGTTAGAATGTCTGTATGTATGTTAGAATGTCTGTGTGTATGTTAGAATGTCTGTATGTATGTTAGAATGTCTGTATGTATGTTAGAATGTCTGTGTGTATGTCAGTATGTCTGTATGTATGTCAGTATGTCTGTGTGTATGTTAGAATGTCTGTGTGTATGTCAGAATGTCTGTGTGCATGTCAGAATGTCTGTGACTGTCTGTGTGTGTATGTCAGTATGTCTGTATGTATGTATATATGTATGTATGCCAGTATGAATTAATGTATGTCTGTGTGTATGTATGTAATGTCGGTGTATGTATGTGTAAGTCCTCATGCATGTGTGTCTGTATGTATGTTAGTATGTGTCTATCTGTCACTATGTATGCCTGTGTGTCTGTATATGTGTGTATGTCTCAGTATGTGTGTGTCAGTACGTATGTCTATATGCGTGTATTTCTGTTTCAGTGTGTGTGTCTGTTAGTATGTATTTTTGTGTGTGTGTCTGTGTCCTTTTGTATCAGTGTGTGTCTGTGTGTATTCCTGTGGGCGGGATTTGGAGGCGGACCCCAGTGGGCGGGATTGGAGGCGGGCCCCAGGGGGCCCAGACCCTGAGCTGTGTTAGGGGCCCCAAAATTTCTGGTGGCGGCCCTGTCCCTCCCTGCCTATCTCTACTCACTGATCCGTGGGGGAGCAGCTACACAGCACAGAGAGTCCAGACAGCAGCTCCCAGCCTGCAGAGACAGACTACAGCTCAGGGAAGTGAGGGATGATTGGAATGGCAGAAGGGACACATGGGGACACTGAGACACTAGGGGACACATGTGGACCCTGAGACACTAGGGGACACTGAGACACTAGGGGACATATAGGGACACTGAGGCACTAGGGGACACAGACACTAGGGGACACAGACACTAGGGGACATTAAGACACTAGGACACATAGGGACACAGACACTGGGAGACCTGGAAACACTGAGACACTTGGGGACACTGGAAAACATGGGGACACTGAGACACTAGGGGACACTGGGACACATAGGGATGCTGAGACACATGGGGACGCTGTGAGACATAGGGACATTGGGAGACACCGAGACATTGGGACACGGAGACACTATGTCCCAATTTCTCCCAGTATCCCCATGTCCCCCATCCAGTGTCGCTAATGTCTCAGTGTCCCCAAGTCTCCCAGTGTCTGTGTCCCATGTCTCTCAGTGTGCCTAGTGTCCCCATGTGTCCCAGTGTCCCTATATGTCCCAGTGTCCCCATGTCTATGTCCACAACTGACCCCATGTCTCCCAGTGTCCCCAAGTGTCTGTCTCCCAGCCAGTGGCCCCTAATCTCCCAGTGTCCCCTAGTCTCCCAGCCAGTGTCCCCTAGTCTCCCAGTCTGTGTCCCTAGTGTCTTAGTGTCCCCAAATGTTTGTGTCCCCATGTCTCCCAGTGTCTGTGTTCCTAGTGTCACAGTGTGCCTAGTGTCCCCATGTCTCCCAGGTCCCTATATGTCCCAGTGTGCCCATGTCTATGTCCACAACTGTTCCCATGTCTCCCAGTGTCCCCAAGTGTCTGTCTCCCAGCCAGTGTCCCCTAGTCTCCCAGTGTCCCCTAGTCTCACAGTGTCTGTGTTCCCATGTCTCTGTGTCCCTAGTGTCTTAGTGTCCCCAAATGTTTCAGTGTCCCCATTTCTCCCAGTTTCCCTAAATGTCTCAGTGTCCCCATGTCTCCCAGTGTCCCCATGTCTCTCAGTGTCCCGGGTCTCTCAGTGTCCCCATGTCTCACTGTGTCCCCAGTATCCTAGTGACATGGGGACACACTGAGACATTGGAACACTGGGAAAAATGGGGACACTGAGACACTAGGAGACTAGGGGACTGGGCAACATGGGGACACTGACACTGTGATACATAGGGACACTGAGACACTGGGTGACTTGCGAGACTGAGACACTGTGAGCAATCCATCTATACAGCAGAATCAAACTGTGAGTAGTTTGTTGGTGATTTTACAGCATTTTCTCTGATGTCACTCCTTGTGATTATACAAATGATTAAGGCTGATATTTTTTTTCCAAGAAAGGTGGCAACCCTAACTACTCTTCACATACTCTTGCTTAAAGGAGCACTATTGGGTCAGGAACACAATCATGTATTTCTGACCCTATTATGTTAAAACCACCACCCTGGCCCCTTCTTGCCCCCCTAAGTATAATGAATATAACTTGTATTCAAGTCTGCAGCTGCTGGCTCTGCCTCTGAACTGACTCTGCTGACATCATCAGAAGTGGTGGTCTGAGCAAATTACAATACTTCCCCATAGGATTGGCTGAGACGGTCAACTAGGCAGATCAGGGGCAGAGCCAGCACAAGTGCAACATAGCCCTGGCCAATCAGCATCTCCTCATAAAGATAAATTGAATCAATGCATCTCTATGAGGAAAGTTCAGTGTCTGCATGCAGAGGGTGGAGACACTGAATGGCAGTGCTGCACACTAGGCAGTACTGCCCCAGGAAGCACCTCTAGCAGCCATCTAAGGAGTGGCCATTGGAGTTATTTTCTCTGAAAAGTCAGTGTTTACTGCAAAAGGCCTGAATGGAATGATTCTGCTTACCAGAACAAATACAATAAGCTGTAGTTTTTCTGGTGACTATAGTGTCCCTTTAAGTTTGGAAGCTTAAGAGGGATGTATGGGAACAAAACTTGTGTGGACTGGCTGACAATAAAATTAGTTCAGGTAATGCAGACGTTGGTCTCTCACTGTGGCATGTCCCCTTTCTTTTACACTTACTGCATACATATTTTCTCTTTCTCAGACTATATACCAGGAACTTCTGCCTGCTAGTAAGAAGGTACGGAGACAAGTGGACCAGCGAGTGCTAGGGGACAGTCCTTAGAAAGCATGGAGTGAGCGCATCATTAGACGCATTTATGTCAAGCTCAGGGTGCTACCTGCATAGTATGCCCTTAGTTGGACAGCCTGCAGGATTGGCGGGAAGCCTGACATGCATTCATGCCAGGCTGTCCTTCAAATTCTTTGGACAGACATGCCCCTTTTTTGGGCATGTTCTCCCCGTTTGGCAGGTCTGGTCACATGTTCTCCCCTTTTAGCAGGCCTGGTCATGTTATCCCCTTTTGGCAGGTCTGGTAGCACCAGTGGCCCACCCTTTTACCCCACCCATTGACTTCCTGCTTCACTGGACACGGCTGTTAGGGGTTATGGATTTACTTGAAAGATGAAAGCATAAATTAGAGAGAGATTTGCATAGAGTATGTGTTTTCTCATAGCTGCATCCTATGAGTTTCCCTCCAGCACCATCTCCATCAGATAGGTGTGACTGTTTTAGTGTTTTTGGTCGATAAGATTCCGTAATTAGGCCCATCATAATTGTCATGACCGATCTGTTCACCTCGATAGTTCAGACACATAATCCGACATGGGCTGATTGCCAGCAGTTATTAATGACTTTGTTTAATAATGAGGAAAGGACAAGGATTAATCAAGCGGCCATTAAAGCGCTAGAGGATAGAGCCCGTGCTTTGAATCAAGCCAATCCAGCAGCATGGGCCGCAACACATTACCCTAATACCGATCCCGACTGGAATGTAAATGGCGCAGATATGGTTCAACTCAGAGCCTATAGAGACGCTATAATTGCTGGCATGAAAGCCGGAGGGAAGAAAGCTATTAACATGTCGAAGACAGTTGAGGTGATTCAGAAAAGTGATGAAGCGCCCAGTGTCCTTTATGACCGATTATTGGAGGCATACCGCTTGTATACCCCCTTTAATCCGGAAGACGCAGATAATTCCCGAATGGTGAACTCCGCCTTTGTCAGCCAAGCTTACGGAGACATTAAGCGCAAGCTACAAAAGTTAGAAGGGTTTGCAGGTATGTCTATCACCCAACTAATGGAGGTAGCGAATAAAGTGTATATGAATAGGGAAACAGAAAGTAAGAAAGAGGAAGAGCGCAAGATGCGTAAAAAGGCTGATATGCTAGCGGTAGCGATCGCAGGCGTAGATAGACGGGGCCCAGATAGAGGCGATAGTAGATGGAATAGGGAGCCTTTGAGTAGGAATCAGTGCGCGTATTGCAAGGAAGAAGGGCATTGGAGGAACGAGTGTCCACAAAGAGAGCAGTACAAGAGAGACCAACCCAGGGCAGGTTACGGAAACTTTAGAGGCAGAGCGAGAGGTAGAGGAGGCCCCGGAGGGAGTAATGGTAATAGAGGGAGCAATGGGAACAGAGGAAGTGTTAGGGAAGATAGGTATTATCCAGCAGCGCAAAGGTCCCGCGATAGAGAAGGTAGGGACTTTGTAGGATTGGCTGACATGGTCATGGAGGACTATTGATACCGACCGGGCTCCATCCCCCTTGGTCGAGCGGAGCCTATGGTCGATGTATCAATAGGGGGAAAAAGGAGTGCGTTCATGATCGACACTGGTGCTGAACATTCGGTGGTGACTGACCTAGTTGCTCCTCCATCTGGAAGAACTATTACTGTAATAGGAGCAACTGGAAGAAGTGCTGCAAAACCGGTTCTCAAAAGTCGACTCTGTACATTGGGAGGCCACGTAGTAAAACATCAATTCCTTTATATGCCTGAATGTCCAGTCCAATTGCTGGGACGTGATATGCTATCTAAGTTACAAGCGCAGATTACGTTCCTACCAAATGGAACAACATCCTTAAAGTTTAATGGACCTTCAGGTATTATGACATTATCCGTACCAAAGGAAGAAGAGTGGCGACTCTATACAGCGTTGACTAGCCAAAACCCTAGGAGTGATGAGTCCTTATTCAACATACCAGGAGTTTGGGCAGAGAACAACCCACCAGGACTGGCCCGCAATATTCCACCTATTAAAATCGAACTAAAACTTGGGGTTTATCCAGTGAGCCTAAGACAATATCACATCCCGCAGAAGGCTAAGAAGAACATCCAATCTTATCTGGATAAGTTCATACGGTATGGTATCCTAAAATTCTGTACTTCCCCCTGGAACACCCCATTGCTGCCTGTTCAAAAGCCCGGTACAGATGAGTATCGACCTGTGCAGGACTTGAGAGCAGTCAATGATGCGGTTGTTAGTATACATCCAGTTGTGCCCAATCCATATAACCTGCTTGCTTTAATTCCGGGTGGGGCTACTTATTTTACAGTCTTAGACCTCAAAGATGCCTTCTTTTGCCTCCGAATTGCCGCAGAAAGTCAATGTATCTTCGCTTTCCAATGGGAAAACGCTGTAACGGGCTCAAAACGCCAAATGACCTGGACAAGACTGCCCCAAGGGTTTAAAAATTCACCTACCCTATTTGGTTCAGCTCTAAGTCAAGATTTATTGGATTTCGAGTCCATCCCAGGAGAGTGTGTATTGTTACAATATGTAGATGACTTGTTGATAGCAGCAGTTACAAAGGAAATATGTCAGCAAGCGACGCACGATCTACTACACATTCTCTGGAAGGCAGGATACAAGGTGTCTAGAAAGAAGGCTCAGTTGTGTTTGCCAACTGTCAAATATCTGGGATTCCATATCTCTGAAGGTCAAAGCATTATGGGGCCAGAGAGAAAAGAAGCTGTGTGCCAAATACCGATACCCAAGAATAGAAGACAAGTGCGAGAATTCTTGGGGGCAGCAGGCTTCTGTAGGATATGGATTCCCAGCTACGCGATACTGGCAAAACCTCTGTATGCAGCTATCAAAGGTACAGAGCACGACCCCTTCTTATGGACTCAAGAACAGCAAACGGCATTTGAAGATGTGAAGAAGGCTTTGATGAGTGCCCCAGCATTAGGTCTACCTGATCACACACGACCATTCTACTTGTATGTACATGAGCAAAGAAGAATGGCTGTGGGAGTATTGACACAGTACTTGGGATCATGGCAAAGACCTGTTGCCTACATGTCTAAGCAACTGGATGCAGTGGCCAGCGGACTTCCATCTTGTCTAAGAGCCGTAGCTGCAGCCGCCCTGCTGGTAGCTGAAGCCGATAAACTCACTCTGGGTCAAGAACTTTATGTACGAGTCCCACATGTGTACAGACGTTGTTGGATTACAAAGGAAATCATTGGTTTAGTAACAGCCGTATGACCAAGTATCAAGCAATGTTGTGTGAAAACCCAAGAGTGCATTTAGAGACTGTAAACACCTTAAATCCAGCTACCCTTTTGCCACAACCTACTGAAAGTCAACATGATTGTTTGGAAGTAATGGATGAAGTATTTTCAAGTAGACCCGATCTTCGTGATTTTCCCATCCAGAACCCCGATGTTCAATATTACACCGACGGCAGTAGTTATGTGAAAGAAGGGATCCGCTATGCAGGATATGCAGTAACAACAATAGACAAGGTAATAGAAGCTCGGCCACTGGCAAAAGGAACATCAGCACAAAAGGCAGAATTGATAGCACTGACACGAGCATTACAATTGGCTGAAGGTTTAAGAGTGAACATCTACACGGACTCCAAGTATGCGTTTTTAACCACTCATGCCCACGGAGATTTGTATAAAGAAAGAGGACTATTGAATTCAGAAGGCAAAGAAATCAAGTATGCAGCTGAAATCCTACAACTATTGGAAGCAGTGTGGGAGCCGAGAGAAGTCGGTATTATTCATTGTCGAGCGCATCTGAGAGGAGATGGTGATGTAACCAAAGGAAATCGGATGGCAGACAGTACAGCTAAGCGTGCCGCTGAATCGGGAAGACAGGAGTATGTGGGGCATATAGCTGCTCTTATACCAACTCCACTGTCTCAATGGACTCCAGTTTATACAGCTCAAGAAGAGGAGTGGTTAAAGACTGAACCTGGAAAGTATTTGGAGAACAAATGGTATCAGCTAGAAGATGGAAGAATAGTCATTCCAGCATCACTAGCGGTAGAAATTGTCCAAAACTATCATAACGGGACACATTCTGGGAGAGACAGCACAGAAGAATCTCTCAGAAAACATTTCTACATACCAAGATTGTCCAACTTGACTCAGGCCATTGTACAAAGATGTGTAACGTGTGCTAAGAATAATGCAAGGCAAGGACCAGTAAAGCCACCAGGAGTCCAGTTTATGGGGGGACTCCCCATGTCCGATTTACAAATTGACTATACAGTGATGCCTAAATCGGGTGGACATCGCTACCTGCTGGTGGTTGTGTGCACCTATTCAGGCTGGGTAGAAGCATGTCCTACTCGTACAGAGAAAGCAGGAGAAGTTGTGAGATTCCTGCTACGAGAAATAATACCCCGATATGGACTACCCTGCTCTATAGGATCGGACAATGGTCCAGCTTTTGTTCATCAGTGCCTACAGCAACTGACTCATATGCTTGGTATAAAGTGGAGGCTTCATACGGCATATAGACCCCAGAGTTCTGGTAAGGTAGAGAGAATGAATAGAACTATTAAGAATCAGTTGGCTAAAATGTGTCAGGAAACCCAACTTAAGTGGAACGTTCTCTTACCCATAGCTCTATTGCGAATCCGCAGTACACCTACCAGAAGGATGGGCCTCTCTCCTTTTGAAATCATGTATGGGCGACCACCTCCCGTACTTGGTAACTTAAGGGGGGATTTGAGTCCGTTGGGAGAAGGAATTACCCGGCAGCAGGTTGTAGAGTTGGGTAAGACTATGGAGGAGGTACAGAAATGGGTACAAGATAGATTACCTGTGAATATTTATCCCCCAGTTCATAGTTACCACCCAGGAGACCAAGTGTGGATTAAAGAGTGGAATAATGTACCGTTAGGGCCCAAGTGGAGAGGTCCTTATGTTGTTCTTTTGTCTACCCCTACAGCGATAAAAGTAGCCGAAGTGACTCCGTGGATACATCACTCCAGGGTTAAACCAGCAGCAGTCGATTCTTGGCACGTTACAGCAGATCCAGAGAATCCCTGCAAGATCCGGTTAAAGCGCACGACTCAGTCGGAGTGACGAGGAACTTTGTGGATTAAAAATTTTATTGTTTCAGAGATTTGGTAAGTGAGTGAGAAGGCCATAATAAAGCCTGTCCGCTCACCGACGTATAGTATATAAGCCAGGAAAAGTCCCGAAGGGACCCCTGTGAAGACGAGCAGAACTCCATTCCCTGCAGCCCTTACATCCTGGAAGCTGAGGTGCCTTCGCACGGACGAAGACTGAGGATGACGACGAAAGATGTGTTTATGATAATGTTTTTATATGTGTATTTTTATATTCAGGAAGGTAGAGGTACCGACACTCCTAGCTGTGAGGTATGCATTAAGACTACAAGAACAGGTAACCATATCTCCCAAACCCTAATTTGGCATTCACAATACGAGTGTAAAGGAGATGTATCAAGATGTAGATACCTAAATATAGAATATAGTGTGTGCCATTTAGGAGTAGGAGAACCTAAGTGCTTCAGTCCAGAGTATCAACCTCGTACAATTTGGTTGACTCTCAGGAATGGTGATCCTCAGGGGACCCTAATTAATAAGACGGTACTAGAATCCGTACATTCTTCGGGTGTTCTGCTATTTGATGCGTGTAAGGCGATATCAAGTGGTAGAAAGCCGTGGAATGTATGTGGGGATCTTAGATGGGAGAGGACGTATGGGTCTAACGATAAATATATTTGTCCCAGTAGTAAAAATAAATATGTGAGTCCTAGATGCCCAAATAGAGATTATAACTTTTGCCCATATTGGTCTTGTGTGGGGTGGGCAACTTGGGGACAGACAGTAGACAAGGACATGATTGTGACTAAGTTGCCTACCAGCCCATATTGTAAGTCTATGGAATGCAATCCAGTCCATATACTTATAAATAACCCCGACAAGTTCTTAGATAAATATGGTAATTTATTTGGGTTTCAAATATATGGGACGGGTTTAGATCCTGGGACAGTATTGTTTATAGGGATAGAGACTGATACGGTATCCTCCCAGACTCATCAAGTATACCATTCCTTTTATGAAGAGATGAGCATAGATAATAAGATCCCCCATAATGCTAAAAACCTGTTTATTGATTTAGCCGAGAGTATTGCCGGTAGTCTTAATGTTACCAACTGCTATGTGTGTGGAGGTACTAACATGGGAGACCAATGGCCTTGGGAAGCAAAGGAGGTAATGTCCGGTTCTGAGGCAGTTGACCAATTAATATCTACACAAGCCGATTATCATATGAGTGTTAGAGGTAAATCTGAGTGGAGATTAAAGACCTCCATCATAGGTTATGTTTGCATAGCAAGGAAAGGAATGATGTATAATACTTCTGTAGGAGAATTAACTTGTCTAGGGCAAAAAGCTTATGATGATGATACAAAGAATACAACCTGGTGGTCGGCTTCAAATGTCTCAGAACCATCTAACCCGTTTGCTAGATACGCCAATTTAAAGGATGTGTGGTTTGACCTATCCATCACATCTACCTGGAGAGCCCCAGCAAATTTGTACTGGATCTGTGGTAAGAAAGCCTATTCGGAGTTGCCACAGGACTGGGAAGGGGCATGTGTGTTGGGTATGCTCAAACCATCCTTCTTCTTGTTACCTATTGAAACAGGTGAGACTTTAGGTATTAAAGTGTATGATGTGAATCATAGGAAGAAAAGGGGACCCATAGAGATAGGCGCCTGGGAAGATAATGAATGGCCTCCCCAGCGTATTATAGATTACTATGGGCCAGCCACGTGGGCAGAGGATGGTACCTTTGGTTATAGAACCCCTATTTATATGCTCAACCGTATTATAAGGTTACAGGCAGTGGTTGAGATCATTACTAACGAGACATCACAAGCGCTCAATCTTCTAGCGAAGCATAATACCAGGATGAGGACAGCAGTATACCAAAATAGATTAGCCTTGGATTACCTTTTGGCAGTAGAGGGAGGTGTATGTGGGAAGTTTAACCTGAGCAATTGCTGTCTTCAAATAGATGACGAAGGGCAAGCAATAGCTGAGCTTACTAGCCATATGGTTAAACTAGCGCATGTGCCTACTCAGGTATGGAAAGGGTATAATCCAAGTAGTTGGTTTGGTAGCTGGTATGAGTGGTTTGGAGGGCTTAAGGCAGTGGTAGGTGGAGTCCTACTGATTTTAATGTTGTGTCTACTCCTGCCGTGTCTTATAACCTTAGTAGTTAGGTCTGTGCAAAGCCTGATAGAAAATATAGCAGAGAGGAAGGCTGCTGCACAGATAATGGCAATTTATAAATATAAGGCTCTAGATCAGGGAGAACCAATGCAGGAAGATGAGTGTTGAAGATTCACATCATAAGATAAGTCTGGTCTGGTTCAAGGTAACTTGCGGTGTATGCAAACCAAGGTTAAGTGATGCCTCAAGTAATTGTGAAATATCAAGAGGCATCAAAGGGGGGAATGTGGTGGAATCTCGGTAAAAATAAATTTAGTAGGCCGAGATTACCACGTGGCATGTGTACGTGCATATGCTGACGTATCGATCAGTTGGTTGCACGAGGCAAGATACGATCAGTAGTGTACGGAGCATGTGCAAGAATACAGGATGTAGTATTCCCCTCCTCCATTGTGCTGGACAAGCCATGCGGTCAAGCAGGAAGTTAATTCTTATTTGTATTGATTGGTCAAGAGAATGTGCGGGTGGAGCTTAATATGGGAGGAGTTATGTGCCTATATAAGGAGCCTGCACTATTGTCCGGGGCTCAGAACTTGCTGTATTTTGGTGACATTAGTCCCTCTGAGTCCCGATTGGTGATCCAATAAAGAATCTCTTCCTTCCTGAAGAAACCTGTGTCCATCTCTCTGTGCTTTGCTTCCGTCAGTTTCTCCGGTATCACTATCACTATTTCCAGCGACTCCAAAACAGCACCAGTTAAAAAGACACTATAAGCACTCACCCAAAGTGATCTGGGTGCCAGGCCCCACACAACTTTCACCCTGCAATGTAATACGGCAATGTTTTCATTTCATGGTTTAAATGCCACTAGTGACTGTCACTCAGACAGCCACCAGAGGCTCTTCCGCCAAAAAAAGAAGAGTAAACCTATTGCTGCAATGCAGTGTTAGTCACGCATGCACACTAATGCTTTCCTTAGGGCACCGTGAGGGAGAAAGGGTAAGAGAAACATACATTTGTATTCCTAACGCTTTAAACGGACTTACCTAAAAGATGGCTTTGTATAATTGACACTGTCCCTCTGAGCGTGTCTAAAGT
Organism: Pelobates fuscus; assembly: GCF_036172605.1. Lineage (NCBI taxonomy): Eukaryota > Metazoa > Chordata > Amphibia > Anura > Pelobatidae > Pelobates > Pelobates fuscus. The sequence continues at coordinate 105,756,020 of NC_086326.1, read as the reverse complement.
TCTGTATAAACCTATAAAATGTTATTTTTTTTATTTATATTTAGTGGATCATTCATTCTCTAAGAAAGGTGTTCGGGAAAAGACAAAAAGAAACAAACATTATCGCACACAGGTGGCACACAAGAAACATTATCGCACACAAGAAACATGCCTTCAGGAACTCTAACAATTAATGTAAGGAGATAGATTTGAACTTGTACCAGATGCGACAGAAAGAGGTTAAGCAGATAATAAGATGTACAAATGCTCAAGCAGGGGGAAAAAAATAGGTGACTGGTATAAACGGAAAAACATGCTTTGTGTTCCTGCGATTTAAAAATATATGAGCATAATTTTAAGTTAGGAACTTCAAATGGTATGTGTGTGTGGGTATATATATATATATATAGAGAGAAAGATATAGATATTTAATATTTTACTTATTTTCTAGTTCTTTATTTGAGGGACAAAAAAAACAATATCCAGTTTACAGTTCAAGTTTGCCTTACATAACAATATGTTTGTCCCAAGCAAAGGTTTTGTAATTTGCATTGACATTATCAAATAGTGACATTATCAAATATTTTTTTGAATTTAAATAAAGTCACAGTCTCATTGTCTCCGTCGTGATTTTATCACTGAACAGGGGCCCAGTCTGGTGCCGCTGCTCTTTAGGGGCACGACTGGGCCCCTATAGTATTGGCCGACTGGGAGATCACTTCCTCCGAGCTCCACAGAGTGCCGCAGCGCAATATGGATGGAGGAGGCAGCTGGAGGCTGGAAGGAGGCAGGAGAGGGCTGCACGGAATAGCAGCAGCATGGATGGCAGAGGGGAGGCTGGAGTGAGCTGCTGCATGCTCACTCCCATAGGCCTCAGCCAACATCACCAGGACCCCAAGCCAGTCACCCTCCTGGACACACAAGGTAAGCTAACAAGAGAATGTGTGTAGTGGAGTACCTACATTTAACAGGCATGAGGAGTTTAGCAGCTATCAGTAGATGGGAGATTAGCCCCCGTTGTGGTTTAGGAGTAGGATTTGAGTGTAGGAGGAACAGCAAAGCTTCTGGAGTGTGTGATATGCTAATACCCGTGATGGCGTTTATCATTTCCACCACTCTCTGCAAGTAAGTCTGGATGATGAGACAGGTCCACCATATGTGAGCGGTTGTTCTTCCTGGCTGACTACATTTCCAACATTTATCTGTTGTGTGTTGTGGGAAGACGGTTTGCAATTTAGCCGGTGAGTAATGCCATCTGCATATTCTCTTGTAGTTACTCTCTTGTATAGAGTTGCTAACCATTGATTTGTGTTTGCTATGGAATATGGTTTCCCATACCCCAGGAGTTAGATTAATGTTAAGTTCCATAGGTCGTGCAGTGTGGTAATTGTCCTTTGATATCTTAAACTCCTGTTTGTCAATGTGAAAACCCTTTATGTTTCTGTTGTCCCGTACGCCTTGGAGGAAGGGCTCCATCGTCAGTATGAAAAAGAGGGGCGATAGGGGACACCCCTGTCTCATGCCACTAATGATTTTCACACAGTTTGACAATTGTCCATTCATTTTAAGTTTGGCTGTAAGGTGTGAATATATAGCGTTAAGACAGTTTACCCAGTTAAGACTGAATCCCATGGTCTGCATTGTAGTTTTCATTAGGGTCCACTCCAATCAAATGCTTTTTATGCATCAACTGAGAGCAGAAGGCTGGGGTGGGAGTAGGATTTTGATAAGGGTATAAGATTAAGCAGCTTTGTTGTATTATGCTTGGCTTTTTGTTCTGGGATAAAACCTGTTAGATCTGAGTGTATTAGGTCGTGTAGGAGAGGGTGTAAATAGTTGGCAAGAGTTTATGTGAAAATCTTGAGGTCTATGCTAATCAAAGAAATCAGGCGGTAACTGCCACAATTTGTGGGGTCCTTCCCCAGTTTCGGTAGTAAAGTTATGTGTGCCTCGAGAGCTGAGGATGGCGATGTCGGGGTGTCTGTTAGGGAGTCTATAATGCACATCTGTGCATGTGTCAAGATGTGTATCTTTGTGTCAGTGTGTATATGAATGTGTGTGTGTGTCAATGTGTTTATATGTGTGTTAATGTGTCTGTGTATCCGTATAAGTATGTATGCATGAGGCAGTACAAGTGCATACATCCCAGCAATCCAACACCAACACAACATACAAACACCCCCACCCCACAGACACCTACATTACATACAAAAACACCCTTGAATTCAAATTCTAAATTTATATACAAACACTCAAACACACCCTTTACTCAAACACCAATACTACACACAAATGTGCATTTAAAAGCCAACACTATCCAAACACAACCCTTGCACACAAATACAAACATTACATACAAACACATCCCTGTATTAAAACGCTAAAATTATAGACAAACACCAACTCTACACAGAAATGAACACCTGTTCCCAAGTACTACAATCGGTTTACTATCTGTGCTACGGCATAAAATCTTATGTCAGATGGTTCCACAGGAAAAATGTATTGGAAACCCCTGATCTAGGGCAATGGGATGATGCGTTCATCTTTATATACAAATATGAAAACCAAGCGGAAAACAATTAAAATGCCCTATTTAAAACTGTAAGGGTTACTTCAACTCTTTTGAGGGGTGGACTTTTTATTTGCTATAGTGCCTATTGGGCACTATAGAGATGGTTCCCCGCTCCATTTGCAGTATAACCTGCAAATAAAAGATTTTTACTTACCTGGAATCCAGCGCTGAGTTCCGTGTCCCCTTAAACATCACAGTGATCCAATCTTAGGATTCTATTAAAGAATACTTGGTCTCAGAATGCATGCACGTGCACCGGGCCAGCAAGGGGGGGAGTTTTTATATATATCTTTTCATGTGACAACACTGAAGAAATTACACTCTGCTACAATGTAAAGTAGTAAGTGTACAGTCTGTATAACAGTGTAACTTTGCTGTCCCATCAAAATAATTCAACACACAGCCATTAATGTCAAAACCGTTGGCAACAAAAGTGAGTACACCCCTAAGTGGAAATGTCCAAATTGGGCCCAATTAGCCATTTTCCCTGCCAGATGTCATGTGACTCGTTAGTGTTACAAGGTCTCAGGTGTGAATGGGGAGCAGGTTTGTTAGATTTGGTGTTATCGCTCTCACACTGGTCACTGGAAATTCAACATGGCACCTCATGGCAAAGAACTCTGAGGATCTGGAAAACAGATTTGATGCTCTACATAAAGATGGCCTAGGCTATAAGAAGATTGCCAAGACACTGAAACTGAGCTGCAGCATGGTGAGCAAGACCATAAAGTGGTCTTACAGGACAGGTTCCACTCAGAACAGGCCTTGCCATTGTCAACCAAAGAAGTTGAGTGCACATGCTCAGCAACTGGGCCACAGGGCAGTATTCCAACATGATAATGACCCCAAACATACCTCCAAGACGATCACTGCCTTGCTAAAGAAGCTGAAGGTAAAGGTGATGGACTGGCCAAGCATGTCTCCAGACCTAAACCTTATTGAGCATCTGTGGGGCATCCTCAAATGGAAGGTGGGGGAGCACAAGGTCTCTAACATCCACCAGCTCCATGATGCCATCGTGGAGGAGTGGAAGAGGACTCCAGTGGAGGCTCTGGTGCACTCCATGCCAATGAGGGTTAGGGCAGTGCTGGAAAAAAACTGGAGGCCACACAAAATATTTGTAACAAGTTCCCTCACCACTGCCCTCCTCCCCACCAGTATATTTGGGCAGAGTAGGCATCTGCCATATGGATAGGCAGGTGCCTACTCTACCAAGTGATAGCATGACAGTGAAGGTTGCCATGGGCCTGGCATTCTTTGGGGGCCCTTCTGCCTGGCCCCCATATTCCTGAACTTTAGTGGAAGAACTGCAACAAGAGCAGCTACACTGGGGCTCACACACTGATGGGTTACAGCAGGTAGCCCATGCATTTAGAGGCACCCAATGGGCAAATGTTGTTAGGGGACTGGTTAGAGTTGCGGTCCTTTAATAGCGCAGCCAGGTCCCTTTAAAAATGGCAGCCATGGCCAGTGCTGGGAGGAAGTGACAGTTGGTCACTTCCTACCAGCTTACACCACGCGGGAGGGAGGAGGCAGAGCGGAGCCAGTGAGGAAGGAACAGCCAGCTGCAAGACCAACTCCCACCACCCTTCAGCCACCCTCCTGCACCCAAAAGATAAGAAACAGCAGGGTGCCTTAAAAATGACCTGCATGTGTGTATCAGTATGTATGTCTGTGTGTGTATATCTGTGTATCCTTTTGTGTCAGTGTGTGTGTATTTGTGTGTTAGTGTTTGTGTCAGTGTGTATCTGAGTTTCTGTGTACATGACTATCTGTGTGTGTGTGTCAGTGTGGGTATATACCCAAAAGGGACTTTGCATATTCACCACGGAAAAGAAGTTGGTAAAAAAGTAGGAGAGGAGTCAGACCAGGGAGATTTTTGGAGAGAAAAGAAAAGGGCAGGATACTAAATCATTAGGTATTTTTAATCTTACTGATAAAGTTCAGGCAAATCACATGTAGAAGTTTTAAATAAAGGTCTTAAGTTTGTTCCTTCCTGTTTTAACAAACCTTTTAATACTTTTGTATCCATTGTAATAAACATTTTTTTTAAATGAGAAAGGGTGCGCCTTTAATACAGAAGTATATGTATAAATAATAAGCATAAAATAATTACAAATAGAGTCCAGAATAATAATCCACAGTAAAATGAGTTCCTGTAGGACAACGGAGTTTGGTCTTACATGTGGGTTGTATTTTTCAGTGCGCCATATGGAAAGAAGAACAAAAAGAAAGGAAATCCAATGGTACAGTACGTAGATATGGATGTATTAGAGTATATAAGTATTACTCACAATTTCCAGAGCTAAGATCCAGCTCTGGTATGAAATGCGTGAAGTGGAATGATCCCCACTCAAGGATATATGGAGTAACAACTTGAAGTTCAGTGGTCCAACGATGGTTTCAGCCGAAAATAAAAATATAAACTATATAGTGCTCTTTGTTTAGCTGGAGTATAAATTAAAAGAAGGTATAAAATATACTCACAATATATTGAGCAGGCTATAGCGTTTGGGTGGTATAATCCCCACCTAAGGATTATTTTGGAATTTTCTTTAAGATGGTAAAATCAAAGAAGTCAGGTGTAAAAATAGAATAAATAACTAAAAAAGGAAAATGGCAACTAAAATATTTAGGGCCAAAATTCCTTTATTATAACAATAGTAAAATATATAAAACAATCTCTAAACGCGTTTCGCCAACAATAGGCTTCTTCAAGTAGAGTATGATAAAAAGACATAAAAGACATAAAAAGACCTGACTTACAGTGCTTTATATAGGATAGTTAAATATAAACACAGTACTTTCAGCCTGAGAACAATCAGGCAAAAAATACAGAGAGGGTTACAGGGTTACAAACAGGGCTTAACCCTAGACTATACAGAAGATACAAAAAATAAGGAAAGGAGGGAGAAGCATTCCTAAACAGAAAGCAAATCCCATCAAGACCAGTACCCCCAATTGAGCACTATATATAAACCTTGTAAAAAGACTGTATCTCAGACTTGTGCCCTTGAGAAAGGCGATTATTATCGCCGAAACGCGCGTTGGGCTGTGGGTGTGTTTTTTTCACGTTTTGCAGACTGTTTCCATGTAGCCTGTTAATACTTAACACACTACATTTAGGCAGGGATTCTCTTTTTTGCTGGCTGAATCTCTGCTTTCTGTTCCATATATTCTATATGGAGCAATAAGAACCCTTATATTACTTCTTACTTTAATTTCATTTACCTACTGCTCTCTGTCCTTTCAATTTACTCATCTTTTGTGATGCTTATAGGGCCATTTTAGTCTGAGTGAGTTTATTAGATAATAGGACTTTGATTTATCATATAGAAATCGGTTATATAGGAGATCTATGGGTTCTTGGATGACTATTTATCTGGATTAATCTGGATATATTTCAGCTATTCTTTTACATATGATAAGTTGATACTTTTGCCACCTATGTTGCTATTTTTTTTAGACACTCTGCTACTTTGAGTGATTTACTTGCAAAGTATCAATTTATATCACAACTCAGTGTGTGTTCAATTAAGCTGGAGTATATCCCTCAGTATTCTTCCACATTGATTTGTTTAAACAGTCTGGTGTATTTTAGACACTTGGTGTTTATTATTTTTTAATATTCTACTACCATTAAAACTTTATATAGGATACCATAATTGTATTGAAATTTCAAATTTCCCGCCAAAATGATGTCATCATAATCTTAGTTTTAAGATGCATAACAAAAGAGAATGGCATTAATATAGATAATAAATAAACATATACACACATTAAATATATACATAAATATAGAAAACGAGGTGCTAGTATGGTGGAAATCGATATTTGAGAAAGGTCACGTGACGTGCGGCTAAAATTACTTCCGCGTCACGTGACGAATGGAACGCATGCGTCACCATATTGGTAAAACGCATGCAAGGCCGGCCGGGCAGGTCACGTCACTGAAGAGGAGGAGCCCCTTCAGTGATCGCGAACAAAGGGATATCAGAATGCTGTCCTCTCGTATAGACGAGCAGACAGCAAGCAGTGCACAAAAAAGGGCCCCAGGTTCAAAGCCCGAAATGAAGAAAAACACTTCAAATCCCAACATTAAACAGTACTAAACCCCCCCAAATATGGAGAACTGAAATTCACATTTTGTGGGATATGTATATTAATTCTTATAATGCAATGCATAAAACTTATTAAATACACCTCATAGTGAGCACAGAGTTAAAATCATATAAAATAAGAACTAAATGTGACAAGAATGTATAAAAGTTTATACTTAAAAATAATATATATATATATATATATATATATATATATATATATATAAAACTGGAGATTAAAAGTAAAAATAATAATAATAAAAATAAGCAGAAAAAAACAGAGATAGGGACTTATAAAAATATAAAAATTATAAAAATATATTATAAAGAGTTAAAAAGGTCAAAGTCTATGTTAAGACCCTGTGGGGCAAGGGTCTTTAAATTATTATTTTTTTTTTCAATAGATATTTATTAAGAATTTTGTATTTTTTTTACATAAAACATGTACAAAAATTTCATTGTAAGTATCTCAACAATACATATGATGTAGAATTATTAAAAAATGTTTATTGAACCTGTATTGAATTATTGCACTAACTCCATTTTAATCCTATACTGACACAAATCCTCCATTTTGTCCTCATAACCTGACTTCTCCATTTTAAAACTACATTACATGACAGAATTTCCCAGCACATCTAACACAATGGACAAAGACTGTATTTTCTATAAAGACATGACTAACTCAGGAATTGCTGAATTTCCCCTAACTCGCAACATAGTATAAATTGAAGGCCATGAGAACACTGTAGTAATGAAATGTTCTATTCATAAGAGACCTTGCACCTGACCACAAGACCTGACATCACTGACCGTGTAAAATGACGCTCAAGCCCCCCTTTCCACCGAGTAAACCTCATGCGAAGGGAAATGGCGCTTGAGCCCCTTGTCCCCACCCGTGTCCAAAACAATACCACCTCTCGGTGGTTGGACACTTAGCTAACCACTTAGTTTTTGAGCCAAATAATTATATTGATAGGTGGACACTAACCCAGACACTTAACAATTAATCCAATTAATGATGTTTATTTACTGATATCTTGATAATCAATGATGACGCAAAATGCCTCTTAAAAGGGCCTGCGAGCCCGTTCTTGCTTCACTTGCCAATAAATTTCCTCGAAGTTATTTTAACCTGAACTCCGTGTGTCAGACTGAATTACTTCAGCGTATATACGCAATTCAATTTTCTTTAATTTGGACAGGAACAGATAGACATTTAAACATTTTGGTTTACTGCTAAAAAGTACCATAACACATATATTATACAAATTCCAATAACAATAAATCAAAGTTATAATATATCAAATGTCAGTGATAATATTTAAGTTTAACCCCTTAACGACGCTTGACGGAAAATTTCCGTCAATTACTAAAGTTAACGCCAGATCGCCGTGATCGCGGCGATCGTGGGGTTAACACTGTTGCTGGGTGCCTCAGCGTTTGAGGAAGCCCAGCAACAGCCAATAGCGCTGTCCCAGCACATGTGATCGCTGTGACAGCCAGTCACAGCGATCACAGTGCTGCTGGGAATTCCTGATCCTCCTCCCTCCACCTCTGTGTGTGTTTAGAAGTGGAGAGAGACGGATCATTTGAAACTTTGTGCCCTGACAGACACAAAGTGTTTAAAAGTTTAAAAAAATACTTTACCTCCTTTACCTGTGAAAATGAACAAGGGTTTAACCCTTTGATCACTGGCAGCAGTGATCACAATACTGATCACAGTACTTTACTGAGATCAGAGGGTTTTTTTTCACCCTCAGGGGTTAACTTTAATTTATTTTTAACCCTCAGGGGTTAAATATATGTAATTTTTTTTTAACTATTTTCTGTTAATTAGTTAGCTGGGGTGGATTGAAGCTAGGGGGAATTGGGGAATCTAGCATTAGTGTAGCTAGGAAGCTGAAAAGTTTTAGAAAGTTATTAAAAGTTTGTAAAAGTTATTAAAAGTTTATAAAAGTATAAAAATAGTGAAAAAAGAGAAAAAAAAGTTTATTTTAAGTCAAAGCATTTCTGCTTTGCTAGGTGTAAGAACTGTGTTTAGCGGTGATCTGATTTCTGTTTTTACCCACAGGGGTAATTTTTTTTAGAAGTTTTAGAAAGTTTTTAAGAGTTTTAAAAAAGTAAAAAAAAAGTATTAAAAAAAGATCAGAAAACAAAAAAAGTATAAAAAAAGTTAAAAAAACAAAAAAATACGTTATTTAGTTAAAGTTAATTTTAAGCTTTCACCATGCTTAGAAGGTTTAGTGCCGAGGAGGTATATAATATATTAGCAGCCGACTCGGAGGCAACCAACACTGCCTCAGAGAGTGCAGAGGGTGACTATGTGCCAGACACAGATGAAGAAAGTGACGATACCCCTGGCACTGCTCCTGGCGCTGATATCTGGGTGCAGCCTAACAATTTTGTCCCCGACATCCATCTGTTCACTGCGACTCCTGGTATTCAGGGAGACGTGACCAGCTATAACTCCCAGGATTTTATGGAGCTGTTCCTTGGGGATGATTTTTTAGGGCAGATAGTTACACAAACAAATATTTATGCAGCGCAGTATCTGGCACAAAATGCAACAAGTCACCTTGCCACAAAAGGGAGCTGGTACCCCACCAGTGTGCCAGAGTTAAAACAGTTCTGGGCACTAACCATGCTAATGGGAATTATAAAAAAGCCCAGCATCCGAATGTACTGGTCCAAAAACCCAGTATACAATACTCCCATTTTCTCTCAGATCATGAGTAGGCCCAGATACGAATCAGTACTGCGTTTTCTGCACTTCAATGATAATTCGAAGTGCCACCCCATAGATCAGCAGCAGTATGACAAACTCTATAAAATACGCCCCCTAATTAACCATTTTAATAAAGAATTTGGCATAATTTATATCCCCAAAATAATATATGTATTGACGAGTCCCTAATGAAATACAAGGGTAGACTGGGGTTCAAGCAATACATCCCAGCCAAAAGATCCCGGTATGGCATCAAGCTATACAAGTTATGTGAAAGTAGCAGTGGGTATGTTTATACCTTCAGAGTATATGAAGGTAAAGATAGCCACCGGGATCCCCCAGGTTGCCCTGATGTAGTTGGGACTAGCGGAAAAATAGTTTGGGATCTAATGAACCCGCTACTGAACAAGGGGTACCACCTCTACCTTGATAATTACTACAATAGCATACCCCTCCAAAAAATGCTATATTGTTTTGAGACTGTGGTCTGCGGCACTATCCGCAAGACACGCACTGGCTTCCCCAAGGCTCTGGCAGAGAAAAAAATTAAAAAGGGGGAAACGGCTGCTCTATGCCAGGACGAACTGCTGGCTCTGAAATACAGAGACAAAAAGGAGGTGTTCATACTGACTACCATGCACAGTGAAAACACACGCAGGGTCGCAGTCCGTGGCAGACAGGAAACAAGACGGCTGCCTGTCTGCATTAAGCAATACAATAAACACATGGGGGGAATTGACCTGTCTGATCAACTGCTGCAGCCATATCTGATAATGAGAAAAACCAGGGCCTGGTATAAGAAAGTGGGCATTTATTTAATGCAAATGGCTACTCACAATGCATTCATCCTTTTCAAAAAGGCAAATCCTCAGCTGAAATGTACTTTTCTTACATTTCAGTTTCAGGTAATTCCTGTGCTGCTCACTGAGTGCCACAGTGGGGAGCCATCAGCAGGGCCTAGCAGCAGAGATATTCAGACAGGTCACTTCTGCTTTCGGATACCACCAACCCCCCAAAAAAAAGACCCCCCAGAAAAGGTGCAGGCTGTGTTACCAGAGAGGCATTCGAACGGAGACCAGTTTCTACTGCCCTGATTGTCCCTCTCAGCCTGGCCTTTGTATTGGGAACTGTTTTAAATTATTTCATACTCAGGGCCAATACATTCTCAATACAATTAATATTCTTGTTGTAGTTATTCTGTTATTTAACCACTGACTATATATATATATATATTTTTTTTTTTTTACCTTTTATTTAGTTAATTGGGGTGGATGATAGTTCCTGGGAAATTGGGGAGTTTAGTGCGTATGCTAGGGGTAAAAATACAAATAAAATAAAAACACAAAAAAATAAAATAACATTATTATAACATTGTTTTGTTAAAGTTCTTGTGTAAAAAGTTCAAAATGCTTAGGAAGTACAGTACGAGAATTCTGACAGCGGATTGAGAGGTGACAGACAGTGCCTCAGAGTTTGACCCAAAATGGGACATGGAACCAGCATGCAAATTCAAAGTTTGAAACAAACCTGAAATGGCTGAGTCTCAAATTTGCCCCTTCAACATCCACATATACCTGAGAAAGGTACACACGGGGATATTGCTGTACTCAGATGACATAGCTGAGTGACATATGAAGCGTTATACTGCCGTAGCACACCTAAGGATTGTAAACTATGCAGTAAAATCTCAAAGTGTGTGTCAAAAAGGCAGAGAAAATGCTTACTACTACTAGACTTGGTACTCACTAGCGAAAAAATGATCCCACCCTAAGGTTCAAAATGGGCCTTTTGAAATACCCTGGGGTGTCTTCTTTAAAAAACGTCTTTGTGGGGGAGGTTTGAATTCTCAACCTGTCAAATGCCCCAAAATGGGATATGGACCCAGCGTAAAAATTCAAAGTTTGAAACAGACCTGAAATTGCCGAGTCTCAAATTTGCCCCTCCAACATCAACATATACCTGGGAAAGGTACACACGGGGGTATTGCTGTACTCAGACGACATAGCTGAGTGACATATGAAGCATTATACTGCCGTAGCACACCTAAGGATTGTAAACTATGCAGTAAAATCTCAAAGTATGTGTCAAAAAGGCAGAGAAAATGCTTACTACTACTAGACTTGGTACTCACTAGCGAAAAAATGATCCCACCCTAAGGTTCAAAATGGGCCTTTTGAAATATCCTGGGGTGTCTTCTTTAAAAAATGGTAGGCCTTTGTGGGGAAAGTTTGAATAAGCAACCTGCTATTAGAACCCAAAATGAGTCATAAACCTATAAAATTCTGTAAAAACTGAAATGGTCAGGTCTCCTTTATGGCAGTGTAGCGTCAGGAAATACGACTAAAGGCATACATTGGGGGTATTGTTTTACTCACAGGAGATAGCTCAGCATAATTTAGGTTGTTTGATCATAGTGGAACATATCAAATATACAAACTGCCCAGCACAAATGTAACGCATAAGTTAAAAATGCGAAAAATATTTTTTTACGACAAACTTTGACATATAATGGCCCAAATTGAAACATAAGCCCTGCAAATTCGTCTCTCAAAATTCTACTCTAAAAACTGAAATGGTCAGGTCTCCTTTATGGCACTGTAGCATCACCAAATAGTGTCAAAGACATACATTGGGGGTATTGTTTTACTCAGAAGACTTAGCTGAGCATAATTAGGGGTGTTTGATCATAGTGGAACATATCAAATATACAAAATGCCCAGCACAAATGTAATGCTTAAGGAAAAAATGCGGAAAATATTTTTTTAACACAAATTTTGACTTATAATGGTGAATAAATGGTGACCCGTTAAGGCAAAATATATGCCATATGAGATACCATGGAGTGTCTACTTTCACGAATGGAAGGCCTTTGTGTGGTCATTTGAACAACCAAACTACTATAATGCCCCAAAATAAGACATAGGTCCATTAAATCCATCTTTGAATTTTCGTAACTGTAGAAACTGTTCATCCAACAGCTTCAAATGGAAGGCGGGCAGTGACCGCGAGAATCGGTCACGTGTCCCGCCTGGATCTAAGAGCGCGCCGCGAGTCTCGGGCGCGCTCTTAAAGAGACAGTGGGAGCCTAAATTGCCAAAAGGCTCCCATTGGCCCCTGTCATACCACACTCCCCATACACTTACCTTTTGGGAGTGTGGATATGACAGGAGCCAATCACGTTAGTGTAGAAGCTATTTAAACTTACCTTTTTCCCTTAGTTCCTTGCCCTATCGTGGTTTCTGTTACAGTTCCCTTTAGCGCTTTTGGTGTTCAGTTGTGTTTCTTCGTTTTGACCTTGGCTTTGTATTCTGACTTCGTTTTCGCTTTGTCCTTATCTGTTCTGTTTGCCGGCTTGCTGTTTACTGTGTACCAGACCCCGGCTAGTCCTAGTTTACGCTGTCTCTTTGTGCCCTTGACCTCGGATCGTTCCTGACTCTGTCTCCTCTCATATACGTCGAATCCGGCCATTCTAAGGTCCGGTAGACGTATCTCTCCTCTGTGTTGTCTTCTGTTTAGCTGGATCCTGCGTGTAGGGGTATATTCTCGTTACAGTCTGGCCTCTTATATTTCATTGTAGCTTCCCAAAATAGTGGCAAAGGCATACAATGGGGGTATTGTTGTACTCAGCAGATGTTGCTGAACACAAAATGGGATTTTGACCAGGAATAGCACACAGCAGCTTAACAAAATACACATTTAAAAAACCTTGTTATATGTGTGTATTTCAAAAAACAGAAAAAACACAATTTTACTACAATATGTAGCAGAGATTGGTGGGAAAATGGCTATGTAAAAAGTGTCAAAATACCCTTAAATAAATAGCCTGTGATGTCTTCTTTATATAAATATATACTTTTCTGTAGCAATTTTGTTTTCTGTGACAGCTGTCAAACTTACAAGTCAAACATACCAACTTCGAAAAAAATGTCACATTTAAATTTTATATTACTCCTTGTATTTTGTGACCTGTAACTTTTAAAATAAGCTGAAATCCTTTACATATTATGCACTTTGAAAAACAAGACACCTAAATGAATTTATTTTGAATTACTTTTCCTAAGCTGGACATATTATGCACACACTATTATTGCCAAAACTGTGAATAAAATATATATTGTTTTCATTTTTTTATGTTTTTTAATAATAAATTAGATTTTATATATGTATAAGTCACATCAAAGTAAAGCCCATCTTGTCCTTTAAAAAACAATATATAATATGTGTTGATTCAATAAATGAGAGCGATGCAAATTGCAGTTGAACACAAACAGCAAAAAATGCAAAAATAGCTTGAGTCCTTAAAGGACCACTCTAGGCACCAAGACAACTTCATTTCAATGAAGTTGTCTTGGTGCCAGGTACCTCTAGTTTTTTTTGTTTTTTTTAAATACACTGCCGTTTCAGAGAAAAAGCAGTGTATTTTTTTTTCCCTATTCCCACCTACAGTGGCTGTCTCTGAGACCGCCACTAGATGGTGCTTCCGCAATCCTCACTGTTAGAATCACAGTGAGCTGACGTCAGACGTCCTCTTGGACGTCTAACGTCATTCCCTCTAATGCAGGCAGCTCAGATGTGAGCGCGCCTGCATTAGAGACTATGCTGAGATGTGAACGCGCCGAGCGCGTTCACATCTCAGTTTTATTCCTCGGAGGCCAGTGTGTGAGAGAGAATCTCTCACTGAAGACAGAGTGCCGAAGAAGAATCTTCCCTAACGGAACCTGGCTGCACATTGACAGTAAGTACACTTTTCTAATGTTTTTATTTGCTTATTAATTAATGTAATGTCTTATTAATCTTTTTAATTTTAGTTAGTGATTTATATAATGTTTAATTCATTTAATTGCCTTATTTATTAAGATTTAAAAAAAAGTATATTTTGTATATATGACCTATGTAATAGATTTACTATTTTAACTGTTATTTTCATTTTTTAATTTTATTTAGTGATTTACGGTATTTAATATTTAATTCATTTATTTGCCTTATTTAGAGAAGAAAATGTAGATTTGGTATATATATGACCTATGTAATAGATTTACTATTTTAACTGTTATATTTTTTTTACAGTTTTGCTATTTCAATTCATATTTATATACATTTGCTTTTATGTGTGTGTACATATGTATTTTTGTTATATATGTTTTTTAAAAAATATTTTTAGAGATATTTTCAATGTATTCATTATTTATAATAGTATATGTAGTTGTAAGCATACATTGTTGTAATTTATTATTTTACATTTGTAGCACCAAAAACATTACATTACATACATACATACAGTCGTATATATAATATATATAAATATCCATATCCTTTTGTAATTGTTTAGTTATATATAAAAACATTATAACAAATTAATTTTTAAAATAACATTCATCTTCTTTTCAAATTCAGAACGCAGATTTCAGATTCATTCAAAGCGCAATAGAATTTTGGACAAATTCAAAGTGGTTACGGTAAGTTTTAATTTGTCTTTATTTTGGGGTAAAGTTTGCCTGGCTCTCTTTGTCTTATTGTATGCTTATACATATAGGATAAAGAGATATCTATGCAAAAAAAGTTTCTGGTGCTGAACTCCATTTCTGTATATTCACACAGTTTCACTGTTGCTCGGCACGTGAAAAGTGCTGCCCTGAATATTACCTTTTCCTTTCTTGGGGCTGCATTTTTCGCCTGCTGGTACACAGTCAAACTCACTTTTTTTCTTTCTTTCAATTTTTTTTTCCCACCCGTTTGGGAGTGTTGTATTGTGTTTTCAATCGGTATGTACCATTTTAGTATGCCATCCTTGGAGCGCAGGAAAAGGTCTGTCCTTCATCTTGTGCTTCAGCGCATGCAAGGCAGGCTCTTCTCCTGTGCTTTCCTTGAGGGCATACATAAAATAGCTGTGTTGAAGAAATACATTTCTCTATATTGCCACATATTTCACTGATGCTCAGCACTTGAAAAGTGCTGCCCTGAATTTTTACTTTTACTTTCTTGGGGCTGCATTTTTCGCCTGCTGGCACACAGTCAAACTCACTTTTTATTTTTTTTATTGAGTGTAGTTTTGTGTTTTCAATGTGTGTGTCCCATTTTTGTATGCCATCCTTGGAGCGCAGGAAAAGAGCTGGCCGTCATCTTGTGCTTCAGCGCATAGAAGGCAGGCTCTTCTCCCGTGCTTTGCTTGCAGGCACACATAAAATGGCTTTATCGCTGAACTCCATTTCTGTATATTCACACAGTTTCACTGTTGCTCGGCACGTGAAAAGTGCTGCCCTGAATATTACCTTTTCCTTTCTTGGGGCTGCATTTTTCGCCTGCTGGTAGGCAGGCTCTTCTCCTGTGCTTTCCTTGAGGGCATACATAAAATAGCTGTGTTGAAAAAATACATTTCTCTATATTGCCACATATTTCACTGATGCTCAGCACTTGAAAAGTGCTGCCCTGAATTTTTACTTTTACTTTCTTGGGGCTGCATTTTTCGACTGCTGGCACACAGTCAAAATCATGTTTACGTATCCAACTAATCTTAAACATGAATTTTAATTTCTTTTAAATCTAATATTGTTTTGTTTTTATTTTCAGAGAATTGTCTTGCGTCATCAGAATCAGTATTGTGCGTGACTTTGATCAAGGTAGGCAATGTTTTTGAGTGGTAACATTTTTTTAAAAATTTGATAGAATGAAACATAAATTACATACCTCCAGAAACACACACACACACCACACACACACTATGCATTCATTATATACACACTACACAAATACACACAACTTCCCTTTATAAACACACTGCATCTAGTACATGTGTCATGTATATTTTGTGCATTTCCCTTTCAAAAAATTTTTCATTTAGAATTTTGAAATCGTAAATGTACCGAATATCGGTAAGCTGTGGCTATTCGCATTAAATGACCACTCTAGGCACCCAGGCCACTTCAGCTTAATGAAGTGGTCTGGGTGCCAGGTCCAGCTAGGGTTAACCCCTTTTTTTTTTTTTAAATAGCATTTTTAGAGAAAATGCTATGTTTATAAATGGCTTAATCCTTCCCCCAAATCCTCTAGTGGCTGTCTCATTGTCAGCCGCTAGAGGCGCTTGTGTGCTTCTCACTGTGAAAATCACAGTGAGAAACACGCAAGCGCCTCTAGCGGCTGTCAATGAGACAGCCACTAGAGGAAATAGGGGAAGGCTTAACCCATTCACAAATATAGTAGTTTCTCTGAAACTGCTATGTTTATGAAAAAATGGGTTAACCCTAGAAGGACCTGGCACCCAGACCACTTCATTAAGCTGAAGTGGTCTGGGTGCCTAGAGTGGTCCTTTAACAGTGTTCCATAAACCTATCAACAGCAGTATTGGTTTTGTGAGTATTTAAAGGACCACTACAGTGCCAGGAAAACATACTAGTTTTCCTTGCACTATAGTGCCAGGAGGTTACCCCCACCCTCAGGGCCCCCCTCCCGCCCGTCTCTGGAAAGTGGAAAAGGGGTAAAAATTACCTTTTTCCAGCTCTGGGCGGGGAGCTCTCTGCCTCCTACCCTCCTCCGTTCCGCCCCATCGGCTTAATGTGTACGCGTGGCAAGAGCTGCGCGCGTATTCAGCCGGTCGCATAGGAAAGCATTATCAATGTTTTCCTATGAACGCTTGCGTGCTCTCACTGTGATTTTCACAGTTGAGAAGCACGCAAGCGCCTCTAGTGGCTGTCAATGAGACAGCCACTAGAGTATTTAGAGGCTGAATTTACCCATTTATAAACATAGCATTTTCTTTGAAACTGCTATGTTTATAAAAAAAAATGGGATAACCCTAGCTGGACCAGGCACCCATACCACTTCATTCATCTGAAGTGGTCTGGGTGCCTAGAGTGGTCCTTAATTTGCAAAGATTAACATAACACAATCTAAAATAAATTAAACTAACATATTCTAAATTATGAAAGATATTAAGTTTTTAGTGGTACAGAGTAATTGTTAACAGTAGAATAAGAATACATGAATGTGTGCAAATATTTTGAACACGAGTGATATTGTTTTTTTGGTGAATCGCACATTTTACAGTCACAATTGGTACAGGTGTTTCATTGCGTGACGTATATGTAGTCTTCAATGCCTGTATATTTAGGTGTTCGTCGTCCATTTTTGAGTTTACTAAATGAAAAAAATTATTATAGTTTTACTTGTCAAAATTAACAATGTCAAAAAAAATTCTGTAATAATTAAGAGAAGTGTTGGCGACAACAATCACACTACATTTTATTCTTATTTTCTTTTGTCATCCCTTTTATTGTTTTAAAAACATAGACAAAATGCCAAAGTGTTTAGTTGTAGGCTGCAGAAACAGTCACACTAAACATTCACCAGATTGCTCTTTCTTTAATTTTCCAAATACACCGGACAGAATTAAAGAATGGCTTTTAGCCACAGGTGACGAATTTGTCAACCTAGAGGCCATAATGCAATTAATCATCGAAAAACAAAAAAGTGAGATTTTCAAAATTTGTTCAGACCATTTCACGGCAGATATGATCGTGAAGTCTGAAAAATATTATTATGTACTTTAAATGTATTTAATGTGTTGATATAAATATTATAAGTTTAATTCAGATTGCTACCAGAACACTGAAATTGAGAAGCCATACCTTGGCCTATAGAGTATTACAGACTTTCATTGTATAGGAATGGAGACCACATCTGGTTCACTTTAAGAGTGATGTTGAAGGGCTTGTTTATAGTAACCTTTGACCTAGCCTTGAAAGCCTGAATTCCTTTGAAGACTCACATTTCTACAGGCAATTATTCATTACATCATGTATATAGAAGTTCTTTGTCTCACATATCTTGCCGCCAAATATAACGTATGACTTTAATCATAGATTTCAAATGATGCTAAGTAACTCCCCTTTTTCTAAGATAGCCACTTATTTTAAAGTAAGGCAATCTTATGTATACTCCCCTCTGTAACTGAATTTTAAACCCATAAAACTGATTGTAGTTTAGAATTCGTGGCCAATACCTTTAACATCAAAAATGGATAACAACTGGAAAATTGCTCTCTGTATTGGACAAAGAATGTTAAAGACATTTGTTATTACCAGATGGATTGTTATGTTTGAATAAACATAAGTTAACTGCAAGATATTTGATTCGATTGTTATGAAAACTGATATGTGACAAACAAAGATTTCACGGAATGCCAATTTCCTACATTTAATGGTGGAGAATGCGGGCACCAACAGCACCAACGGCACCAACAGCAAACTTTTGAATTAAGCCTGAATTATGACTGCTACAAGCTACAAGAAGATTACAAAAAGAAGACAAGAAACTCACTGAAGAAAAGTTGAAATTGTTCCCTGAAGAAAAAGCTTTAGTACCCGGCTTGAAACAGGAGAAACACAAGTGACTGATACAGCAGGGTGGCATCCCAAAAATCCTTTATTTAAACATTCAGTTTTACTATGCGAAAATAGAGTTGCGCAGGGGGAAAAATCGTTCGAACGTGGAAATGCTCAGTACTGACGGAAGAATATGACGATAATATATTGATAATATATTATAATTTTGACGATAATAATTGAGATGACAATCTGGATCCTTTTATCCATACTTTATTTATGAAGAAATAAATGTTATGACGAATTGCAGATCGAAGATGGCATTTCGGAGGATTCTCAAGAAATAACTACATATTCCAAAAAGTATTCTTCCATCAGATGATGCGCACACCTGTGGAAATCAAATACTTCAAGGGTATGTGTCTTTAACATGTCTGTAGAAGTTGCTCATATGTATATTGAAACAAATTGTATTAACTGTTTAGTTAATTATGGATTGGCAGCAAAAGACTGCTGTCAAATGTAACAGGATCTGTCTGTAAAAGAGTTAATCCTGAAAACGCTATTGTGTATTGAAATGGTTAGACAGATTAACTGGTAATGAGCAAAGCAATGTGGTTAAAAGGGAAAGAAAAAGTTGCATTACTGGCAAAAGGCTTTCTGGAAACTAAAGATTCTATAAAGGAATGGTGTCAACTTAAAAAGACCAGTAATTGTTATGTTTGTAATACATCGAAACAAAAAAAGAAATGTGTTGTTAAAAACAATTGAAAAATATATGTGTTGTTGCAAGGTCTAGTAATTTACCTAGCCCCTAGTTAAACTGTAAATCTCTTTAAAAGTGTTAAACGAAGGAAATCGCCCCCCATGGCTCTCTTTTGAGAGTGCATTGGATGCAACATTAGTTGAAACAAAAACTCAGACTCTCGGCAGTTGTTGAAAGGATTAAGTAATGTCAAGGAAATTAAGATTTTAATATAATGAAAGAAATGCTTAAGAATCAGACTGATCTGTTAGACAGAACCCTTAAACAATTTCTTACATGTCCAAGATTAGACTTTGTTACTAATTTTGACAATTTGCAAAAATTGTTAGTCTGGGGAATGTTACAGATATTTTGTGGAAAAATCTGAAAGATTTGGATTCTAGTTTGGAAGTAGAAGTTGTGTGAAAAGGGCAGAAGAGAAGAAAAGATATAGGAAAATGGGGAAATTGTGCAAGAAAAAGGGTCAGATGGATACTCTCAGATTAGCCAGATTGATTAAAAATGTGTCTAAATATGATGAGCAGAGAGGACCTTTTTACAATATGAGGGTTTTTGAAGGTGAAACGAATAAACAAAAATTTAGTGATGTGGTAGCCACCAGATGTCGTTTGATCTGGCTGCCAGTCTCATTAAGTGAATGGGTTAAAATTAACTCATTGATGTGTTGGAGGATAAGGAATGTGAAAAGCCCAGAGTTTAGTTGCAGGAATTGTTTCCAAATATATTGCTAATGGTTGTACAGTGTGCAACTGGTTTGAATAGTTTTGAATTTTCTATTTTTGATTAATTTAAATGGAGAAAAATTATGATATACATGTTTGTGCTAATTTAAGGAATAAGGCATGGAATTGATTAATGATAAAAAAAAAAAAAAAAAAAAAAAAAAACAGTTTACTATGTCTAAAGAGTAACACAGGCAGAGTGTTAGTGAATATGTCTCTAGAATATCAGGGTAACCAAATGAGCTAGATTAAGAGATTTTGCTGCTATGGAAATTATGAAATCCTTGCAATTGTTAAAAAGGAAAAACACAGGAATAACTAAAATGTTGCACAGACACACTTTTGTCTAGGGATACTTCAGCAGGACTGGCCCCTATTAAAAATGTGTCTAGTGAAGAAGGTAGAAGGAGAAATGAGGTTATTAATTGAATATGGTAATTTTAGAGTGAGGTTTAAGGAAAGACCACAAAATTAACAAAATTACCAGGGTACTAAAAACTATTTGGCCACACCCCAAGATAGATATTATAGGGTTTTATTAGAGTAATTCTATGGTATGCTATAATTGCAACCAATAAGGTCATGTTAGGAGATATTGTCCTAAATATGAAGAAAAAAAAACTTACCCAGTGAAAGGGAAAGAAAATTGAATTTCCCAGACCATAAGAATCTACAGAGAGTGGCAGCTGTAAAAACAGAGCATACATCTTCAACCAACCCCCCCTCACATATCAAATTCATGTGAAGAGTGTATACTGATGTTAAGTGCCATTGAAAGAAAGGTGTCACAAATCGACAAGTAAAATCTGCCTAAACTCACCAATAAATAGGGATGTGTAACCCCTAGCTATTATCAGATCTATCTTGCTGATAACGAAGTGAAGATGGGCGACCATATATATATGGAAGACTAGAGGGAAAAATAACAGTTTTATTAGAAACAGGAGCAGGAATGACTCTAATAAAACACGCTTGCCTTTAAAAATTTAAGCATATCAACAAATCCCTTCTAAGTTTTTAATTGAACAAATGCACATGAAATTCTATCCATTGATAATGAAGTTGAGATTGAAGGAGGAAAAATCTTTTGGTGATTTATAGTTGCACCTCTCCTCCCACTGTACTATTATTATGGGAATGGATGTTATCAATGAAAAAAAAGTTGTATGTGGATTTATTAAATTTGGTTTTATGGCAAGCTTTAGGTGAGAGCAAAACAGGTTGAGTGCTTAAACCTAATAATTTAAGATAGTTTAGTCATGATATAACTGTAAAACAGAGTGAAGTGTCACCTTCTATACAACAAGATGATGAGGTTGTACCATATCTTAAAACTAAATACCCCACAGTGTGCTCTAAGTCTAAACAAGATTGTGGGATAGTGAATTTGCAAGTTGTAATTGTAGTTCTAGACCCCCTGCAGTTAAACAATATAAGATCCCAAAGAATAAGAAGAAGGTGTGAATCAGGTGATAAAAGCATTAGTATCTCAAGGAGTGTTGAGAGTGGGTAATTCCAAATTTAAGTCACCATTTGGCTAATAATCAAGCCAATGGCACTTATGGTTTAATTGTAGACACGTATGTGGTGAATAAGTAAATCTCATCAGATATCATGGCGCAAATAGATGCTAATGTTAAGTACTTTCTGTATTGGATATAGTCAATGTGTTCTTTTCTATACCATTCAATCCAGATAGCTAGTATTGCTATGCTTTTACCTTTAAAAATCATCAATATCTGTTCCAGGTGTTGCTACAGGGCTTCCACGCCTCACCAGCTTACTTTCATAAAGCAATGGCTCAAGTATTGGAACCCCTGGGGTATGGGAATAAGATTTTGCAATATATTGATGATCTGTTAAGTTCAAACAGTAACAAGGGAAGAGCGTGAGCAGATACTGTGTGATAATTGTCAAACACTGGCACATAATGGGTTAAAACTGAACACATTCAAAGTGCAGATCTTGAAGGAAAGATTTACTTTCCTAGGAGTTAATATAGATCCAGAATGTAAAACGCCATGTACAGCAAGGGTTAAAGCATTGCAGCAATTGCCAAGGCCAATGACAGTGTATCATCTACAGAAATGTTTAAGCTTGATAAATGTTAGCAGAGAATTTATATATGATATGGCAGGGATAGCAAAACCCTTATGCAATATGCTAAAATATAAAAGATAAGATCATCTGGACAGGGGAATTTGAAAAGAGTTAAATCTGTTAAAAGATGCTCTCACACAAGCGCCTGTGCTAGCTGCTCCCATTGAAACAGTACCATATATTGTTCAATGTTATGCAGGTGTCTCTTCATTAATAGCAGTTTAATGCAAAGGTAGCATGAATCTTTACGAATGCTGGGATATTTTTCTAAAATTATGTATCCAGTGGAAAGAGGAATGTTTTCCTATGTAAAACAGCTCATGGCTGTATGATGGGCTTCAGAAGCAACACAACCCATGGCAGGATTTGGACAGATAAATTTACAAACCCCCCAAATATCTAAAACTGTTACAAAATTGTTCTGAGTTAGGAGTATATAGCCAGTTACAAAATAAACCACCCAGGGTAGAAACCAGTAAAAGATATGCTATTCCTGATTTGATGTCAGAAGGAAATGGAAATATAATCCAGATCTCCTTTGAGAAGCAAACAATACAAGGGATTTCTAGTTTGTATGTGGAGGAATGAGATTTTATGTTGATGGATCACATCACACAGGTTATGTCATATATGACGATTAAACAAAAGAATTGCAAAGATAGACTGCCAGGCCATATGTCAGCTCAGAAAGCGGAGTTAGAGTCTGTAAAGAAAGTTCTAGAAATAACAGTATACGACCCAGTGAATATAATCAGTGACAGCAGTTATGTAGTTAAAGCTTTAACACTTCACCTCCCAATATGGAGAAAAGAGGAATGGTAGATTATCAGGATAAAGCTTTAAAACATGCAGGTATTCTGGCAGAACTGTTTAATTATGAAAAAAAAAAAAAAAAAAGGGTTTAACTTGTGTTGTGAAACAGACTTGTAGATCAGGAATCAAAGGAAACTTTGTCTGAGGAGTTGTAATACTTGAAAATGTAATGAGTGCAACTGTTAGTAAAAGACAAATAACAAATACCCTATAAGATCAGATAGAGAATGAAAGTAGCTTTCAGTATAGAAACAATGGATCTAGATACTGAAACTGGCATGTACAGGGTTAAACACAATGAAACACAAACATTTGTACCTAGTGGCTTATTACAAGGGCTGATTGTATTCAATCATAGTACACAGGGCATTTGGGTACAGGACAACTATTTAAGGTCCTGCAAAATAAATTGTATCATCCTAATTTAAAACAAAAAGTGTATAAATATATTGCAGAAGTGTCTCATATGTGTTCAATTAATCCAAGACCTAAATACAAGAAACCAAAATTGCAGAGAGTTCCTTTGGCAAAAATACCATGGTACTCTATATAAATTAATTTCTAAATTAAAATGAATAAAATAAAATAGAAATAAAAATGCTTTAAGATAAGAGTAATTGGTTAACATATTTACCAGGAGTATTAATGTCTATTCCTGCAAATCCAAACTCAAGTGTCACCTCATGAGTTAGTGACATGTAGAACTATGTAATCACTTTCCCTAATGAACCTTTTGTTCCAAGTACATTCAACGTTACAGCAGAACATGCTGAATAGTTGAAAGTATTACAGGAACATCTATTGTTAGAATTGAAGTTTGCTACTTCAAATGTCGTCCCTTATGGTAAACTATGTGTTAAAGTTGTACAGCGCTACGGAATCTGATGGCGCTATATAAATAAATTAAATAAATATAAAGAAGTAACACAGGGAAATTATGCAGATATGCTTAAACCAGGTTACAAGGCAATGGTAAATCATTTAAAACACCAGGTCTATGAAAAGCAAGTTGGGAAGGTCCTTATGGTCCTTATGTTGGTCTAAGAATAAAGATTAGAACAAACTGTGTTACAGGTTTAAAAAGCAAACATTGGTACAAAGTGTAATAAATCAATTCTTGTGTCTAGTGATCAATGTAAAAGAAATGTACTAAGGTATAAGAAATTTACTAATGTATAAGAAATTTACTAATGTATAAGAATAGTAAACTGCCATCTGTTTTTCATTACAGAACCAATACTGTTTTACATGGACAAAAACCTGTATGATTTTAAATAAAAGGACAAATTGTTTGGACTTTCAAAGGACATTATGGACTTTCAAAGAGACTGTGCTTGTGGATTCGATTGGAGAGGACAATATTTCATGGACTAAATCAAACCGATTGTGTTTTCTGGTTAATATAAACTGTATACAATTGCACAGCATAATAACTATGATACCGTTATTATTAATGTTAGGTAAAATCAATGCCCAAGGTAAATTAATGAATTAGTGAAAAATGTAAAGGTAATTGTAACAAGAATTTTGTTCTTAGGAGTTCAGAAATGAAAGGGTTAAAATGTCTTGCTTCTCCCTCTTGGAGTGTAAAAAAAAAAGCAATACAGACAACTGGAAATGGCTGTGTTAAAAGGCCTTTCCTTGTAAACTGATACTTAGAGACCAATATCAGAGAACAACATTAAAATCCCATAAGTAATTGGTATAAGTTATTATGATGCAATATTTTAAAATTCATTAAAATAAAGCATCAAAGAGGGGCTTGAAAAATATTATTATGTACTTTAAATGTATTTAATGTGTTGATATAAATATTATAAGTTTAATTCAGATTGCTACCAGAACACTGAAATTGAGAAGCCATACCTTGGCCTATAGAGTATTACAGACTTTCATTGTATAGGAATGGAGACCACATCTGGTTCACTTTAAGAGTGATGTTGAAGGGCTTGTTTATAGTAACCTTTGACCTAGCCTTGAAAGCCTGAATTCCTTTGAAGACTCACATTTCTACAGGCAATTATTCATTACATCATGTATATAGAAGTTCTTTGTCTCACATATCTTGCCGCCAAATATAACGTATGACTTTAATCATAGATTTCAAATGATGCTAAGTAACTCCCCTTTTTCTAAGATAGCCACTTATTTTAAAGTAAGGCAATCTTATGTATACTCCCCTCTGTAACTGAATTTTAAACCCATAAAACTGATTGTAGTTTAGAATTCGTGGCCAATACCTTTAACATCAAAAATGGATAACAACTGGAAAATTGCTCTCTGTATTGGACAAAGAATGTTAAAGACATTTGTTATTACCAGATGGATTGTTATGTTTGAATAAACATAAGTTAACTGCAAGATATTTGATTCGATTGTTATGAAAACTGATATGTGACAAACAAAGATTTCACGGAATGCCAATTTCCTACAAAGTCTGAAAAGAGAACACGATTGGTTTTAATGGCAAAACCAACTATTTTTGTAAAAGCTAAAGTTTTGCAAACTTTACACGAAATGACTTTAAGGAGAGCAGAAAACTTTAGTGATATAGAAATGTTAGACCTCAGTGCTCCGTCAGCAGACCGCAGTGCTTCAACAGAGGGACACAGTGCTCCAACAGAGGACCTGGTAGCTCCGTCAGAGGACCTGGTAGCTCCGTCAGAGGACTTGGTAGCTCCGTCAGAGGACCTGGTAGCTCCGTCAGAGGACCTGGTAGCTCCGTCAGAGGACCTGGTAGCTCCGTCAGAGGACCTGGTAGCTCCGTCAGAGGACCTGGTAGCTCCGTCAGAGGACCTCAGTGCTCCAACAGAGGTTCCTTGCATGCTAACTGAGGAATCAGCAGAAGGCGAGACATCTATTTACGATCACGAATACATATCAGGTTTCCATTACAAATTGGCTTTAGACAAATCATTTACGAACATAGCTACCAACACCACAAACTTAATGATTGCCAAAGGTGTATCAACTTCAAAATACTATGGAAGGCGGAGCAGGTCTACACAAACCCAAAATGTAATTCATACAAAAGATGTATCCACCAATATAATTGGTTTGAATCGAACAAGGGATGTCTGGACATGGACTGGTCCTACAGAAGAATTGGCACGATCCATTGACAATTCACCAATCCCTGCAATTGTACAGCATTCAGATACTATAAAAAAGGTTTGCACTATGCCAGGTGCAATGCCAATGGAGACAGAACTACTGTTATCCCCAAATTCACAACAGTCCGTTCCCGGAGAAAATATAGATACGCCATTCTCCAACATTTCTTCAATTTCAAGAGTATCGGAAATAGATTCAACTCTGAATGTTTCTGAATTCAATGATCCGATTTACAGTCCTGAAGAAGAAACAACCGATATTGGCGATCTAACATTTTTAACAGAGCCCTCTCCTGAGGATTATGTTTCAGAAAAAAAGTTTATTGTGTTTGAAACTTCTCTCGATTTATTGATCAAAAAGGTTCAAACATGTACTTTTCACGAAACATGTAACGCTCCGATAACAACCACTGAAAAAATTATATCAGGCACTTTGTTAAAAGTATACACTGTCTGTGAATCAAATCATCGTTGCGAATTTTGGAGCAGCCAGCCTATGATTGGGAACCGTTCTTGTGGAAATTTATTAGCAAGTGCATCAATTTTGTTCAGTGGTTCGCACTTTGCTAAAGTTTCTGAACTATTTGCAATTTTTGGCGTGCCGTTTATTTCACAATCCATACATTACAAATATCAAAAACAATTTTTATTTCCAATAATTGATCATCATTATAAGAAAGAAAGAAGATTATTGATAGATGGTTTACGTGGAAAAATGGTATGTCTGTCAGGAGATGGGCAATGTGACAGCCCTGGATTTAATGCCAAGTACTGCACGTATTCACTTTTGGAGGAAAAATCACAAAAAAATAATAGAATGTAAAACAATTCAAGTGAGTGACGCAAAATCATCCGTTGCTATGGAATCACTGGCATTCAAAAGTTGCATGGACCAAGTACTAGGCAACAAAATTCTAATTTCAATTCTCGTTACCGATCGTCATGTAAGCATAAGGAAAATCATGAGAGAGAGATACAAAGCCATTAATCACCAATTCGATATATGGCACTATTGTAGGAGCATTCGGTTAAAACTTTCAACCATATGTCGCCAAGCAATGTACAAGGAATTGGTTCCGTGGCAAAATTCAATAATAAATCACATGTGGGCAGCTTGTTCCTACAGCAAAGGAAATCCAATTTTGTTAAAAGAAAAATGGCTGTCGGTAATGCATCATATTATAAATGAACATGAATGGGACTCTGCAACAATTTACAAAAAATGTCAACATCCGAAATATGATCATACTCTTGAAAAGAAATCCTGGTTGAAAGAAAATGGAGTGGCATACTCAAAACTTCGAAGCTTTGTCACCGATTCAAAATTAGAGAAAGACTTTCCACATCTGGTTCATTTTTGCCACACGGGCTCACTGGAAGTCTTTCACAGCCTGGTATTAAAATACCGTCCCAAAAGAGTACATTTTACGATGGATGGGATGGTAGCCAGGACACAACTGGCTGTTTTGGCCCACAACGCCAATGTAGGCAGAGAACAGGCTACTATACATAAAGAACAAGCAGGCACTGGACACATTGGGGACTTGCGGTTCAAACCGTTTTTCTCAAAAAGGAGTAAAACTTGGAAAATAAAGAAAATCTATGAAAAAACCACTATTGCCCATATATATCCAATGATGGCTGACGTACTACGAATAGCCTCAGGTGACTTACAAGTTAATTGGGAGTCTCAAACAGGGCAACTTCCAATAAACATTGCTTCAACACCTCGCCCACCAACGGAGGTAATGGTTGACCGTCACTTTTCACGTTTACGTCCAAGAAGACTTTAAAATGTTCAAAAATGTATCATTTGTGTTTGACATTTTTGGACTGGTGATAAAAATAATTAAAATTCTGTTAATGGTGCTAAATACTTGTTTATAGTGCAATTTAGTTGTAATTTGTAGTAGAACAACAAATTTAAATTTCTTAAAATAATATTTTTTTTGGATTATTTTGTATAATTTATTAAACAAAACCAGGACGTTGCACTTACTATTTGTTTTTGTTTTATTTAACATGTTACATTACAGGAACCATAACAACTTTATGCAAATTCAGTTATTAGGGTGCCTGTAGTTTACTATTTTATTTATTTTAAAATATTTATTATTGTCATATTCTTGAAAGTTCAACGTTGATATTGTACAATAATGTTTTACTTAATTAAAAAAATGATATATTATTTACATTTTCAAACCAATTAATGTAACAATAAAGTTAATTTAGCGATGTTGATGCTTTTAAAAAAAAGTTTACTTGTGTTCCAAATTTTATTTTTAAAATTTTGTAATTTATTACATTAAATTATTGTTGTAAAAAAATTTTTGATTGTTGTTAATAAATGTTTATTACTTCACAATTTTTGTACTTTATTCGATAATTATGTACATGTAGACACCCTATTGAAATTAGTGATAGCAGGTTTAAAGGACAAATAATTTTACCCATCACACTGCAGTAAAATTACTTTTAGTATTGGGAAAAAATAAATAAATTATTTATATATATATATATATATATATATATATATATATATATATAAGTGTTTGTGTTATTTTTCTATAAAATAAAATTAGTAGATGAAAGTATCATTAAAATAATTAAAAATTCAATTTTTTTTAACATTTTTTAATATATTAATATAACACAATTAAAACATTTTATAACAGTTTACATTGTACAACAAAAATAAATTAACAAATTAAATTTTTTAAACATTATATACAACAAACAACCAATGTTGAATAGTTAACACATTTTGATAAAGTAAAACAATTGCAAGGCTTCGTACTGTCTACTATACAAGTTCAACAGCTATAGGGTCATCATCCGCATATCTAAAACCCATGTATATCGCATCAGGTGCAGGAAAGTGTGACCTAATCAGTTTCACTGTGCATGAGGGTATCGGACGCCGCCTTTTGGGTCCCAGGTATCCGTACACCCACATTGTGAAGGACCTGTAGGCAGTTTTTCGGTAGTCACTGTGACCAAAAAAAAAATAAAGGAAACATTTTACATTGCATATAAATAACCAAACAAAAAATGATTGTCAATGGAGTAAAGAATAAAAAATATTAAATTATGAATATAAAATTTAGCATCCAAAACTGTAGAAAGTAAGTAAAACAAAACCTAACCAATTGTAGTATTTGAATACTAAAAACAAAGGAGCACTATAGTGACAGGAAAACAATCTCGTTTTCTTGGCACTATAGGGTCATTATTGTCCCCCCCCCCCATCCTCAGTGCCCCCCCTCATGATGTGCTGAAGGGGTTAAAACACCTTCAGACACTTGACTTTCTCCAGCACCGAGCTCATTCGGTGCCGGTGACCTCTCCTCCTTCTGCCAACGTCCGCATTACTCCATGTTTTCCTTTGGACATCCAGCGTTGTGAGAATTGAGGAAACTCCTCCAGCGACTGTCAGTGAGACAGCCACTAGAGGCTGGATTAAACCTCATTGAAAGCTAGCAGTTTCTCCTACACTATGTTTGGAGTTGCAGGGTTAAAATTAGAGGGACCTGGCACCAGTGGCGTACACATGACCCATGGGGCCCCGGTGCGAAAATTGATCCGTGGGCCCCCACCAACCCCCCGCGCTTACTCTGGCGGACCGGGGCCGGCGGGCACCTGGTCGCAGGGGTTGCAGGGCTGCGAACCCTGCGACCGCGGTATGTACGCCAGTGCATACAGATGCACACACTTAAAGGACCACTACAGACACCCAAATCACATCAGCTCAATGAAGTGGTCTGGGTGTCAGGTCCCTCTGGTTTTAACCCTGCAGCTGAAAACATAGCAGTTTCAGAGAAACTGCTATGTTTCACTGAGGGTTAATCCAGCCTCTAGTGGCTGTCTCACTGACTGCCGCTAGAGGCGCTTCCGCGATTCTAAGACACTGAACGTCCATAGAAAAGCATTGAGTAATGCTTTCCTATGGGCCGTTTGAATGCGTGCGCGGCTCTTGCCGCGCATGCGCATTCGGAGCTGAGAGGCGGAGGGTTCCCCTGCGCTGGAGAAAGGTAAGTGCTGAAGACACACACACACTCTCACGAACAGACGCATACACACTAGCTAACAGACACACACATTTACTGACAGAGACACACTCAGCGACAGACATACATACACACTCACTTACAAAACATACACTCTCACTGACAAACACACACTCACTAACAGACATCAAACAGACTCACTAACACACACACAAACACACTCAGTAACAGACACACACAGTAACACAATCACTGACACTCACTAGCAGACACACACTCACTCATTGACACTAGCAGACACACACACTCTAACACACACACACAAACACACACAGTAACAGTCACACACAGTAACACACACACAAACACACACAGTAACAGTCACACACAGTAACACACTCACAGACACTCACTAGCAGACACAAACACTAACACACACACTCACACTAACACACACTAACACTCACACACACACACACACACACACACACTAACACTCACACTAACACACACTAACACTAACACACACTAACACTAACACACACTAACACTCACACACACACTGTCACGTTTAAACATTTGTTATGAAGGAACACAACTGCAGATTTCGTATAGTTGAATATTTATTAAAGAAAGTAAAAGGTAAAAACTTTAATTCCAAATTACAGGCACTGTAGCTTAAGTAGTAAATGATAACTGAAGTCCACAATTACAGGCACTGTAGCTTTAAGGAGTAAACGATAGAAAATTGCAGACACTGAATCAATAAAGAGTCTCTTAATAGAGTTAACGGTTTAGGTGAGAAGTAATTACAATAGCTGTTCCATACTTTAACTTAAGCAAGACAGATGCAGATAACTGATATGAAGTATGAGTTGAAGTTAGCTGTAACAGGATTGTTTTTACCGAAGGACTTTTGGAGACAGGTAATAACAGCTTTTAGATGCAACTCTTATCACATTGGTTTTACTTAGCTTCCTGCACATAGAACACTGGTTCCCGAGATATCCTCAGAGGCGTATGAAGAGTGTTTAATCTTTAGTCTTGGATGAGGAGAGGTGAAGGGAACTTTGCAGAGTCTTTCAGTCCGGTTTGGTAGCAGAGGCTTTCACAACGAAGTTGTAGCCTGGTTGTGAGTAAGGAACGTAGTTCAATAATCCAGCCCTGATCAGCTGGTGCAGTCAGATTAAATAGGCAGACCGTGTCATAAAGGGGTGTGGCTAGGCTCCGTGGAACCAGGAAGTAAGAGGATACCATAGTTAAGGCATTACAGTACCCCCTCTCTAATGAGCAACCTCTGGGTGCTATTGAGTTGGCTTAGAAGGGTTATGCTTGTGAAATTTGGAAATCAATTTATTAGCATGAACAACAGAGGAGTTTTCCCATGTATCTTCATCAACACCATATCCTTTCCATCTGATGAGGTATTGTAAGGAGCCACGATGGATCCTTGAATCCAGTATACTTTGAATTTCGTATTCTTCTTCACCCTGGACCAATATGGGATCAGGAGAAGTAGTGACATTTCTTTGGAAAGGGTCAGGATGATAAGGCTTTAGCAAGGACACATGTTTGGATCTTTGGCATACAGAACAGGAATTGACATAAGATTCAATAGTTTGGTCTTGACGAGGCCACCAATAGTATCTTTTAGACAATTCAAGGGTCTTTTTCATACCTGGATGACCTGCCAGAGGAGAATCATGAATAATTTCAAGTACTTTAATTCTGAAAGAGGGAGGTACATAAATCCGGTCTTTAAAATAGTAGAGACCGTTTTTCTTGGATAATTTACTTGATTTAGGAAGTTCAAGAGCGTCTTCACTGAGACCTTTAACGTCGTCGATAAGAGAAGATAGGATTCCAATGACTGTAGGAGGAGGAGACTCCAGTTCGGTGTCAGAACAACATGAGGTTTTAGCTGGTTCTTTCGTAGACTGGAGAATTGGAATACGTTGCAAGCATGTTTTCTTGCAATAATCAGAATCAAATGCAAGAGAGAAGGGAAACCATGAGATTTGAGGGTTGTGGTTCCTTAACCAGTTGATCCCTAATATAATAGGAAATAATGGTGATGAGATGACATCAAATATAAGACTTTCCGTATGAGTATGATTGATGGTTACTTTTAGAGGGATGGATTCATGAAGTATTGGTCCCGATGAGATGAGGGACCCGTCAATCACTTTAACAGGTACAGAAGTTCTTTTACGAACACAAGGAATTTTATTCTTTGTTACAAAGGCTGAGTCGATGAATACTCCATTTGCACCGGAATCGATAACAGCCTTGGTTATAATTCTTTTATTGTCCCACTGTAATACAAGAACGATAGGGGACATTTGAGTATTTGCTGTAGAGGGAAGTACACTTAGGATGGAAGAGGCATGAGACTGCCTTCTGCCTTTTATCCGTTTCAATGAAGGACAATCAGAGACTAAATGAACTTGAGAGGCACAATACATGCATAGGTTTAATTGACGTCTTCGATTTTTCTCTTCAGGAGTGAGGGGACTTCTTATTATCCCTATTTCCATAGGTTCGATTGGTTCAGATGGGTTGTCAGGAGGCTTTGGAGCCCCTATTTCCATAGGTTCACTTGGTATGGAAGTCTTATCTGGAGCTTTTGAGGGAGTGAAAGGTTTGCGGTCTTTTGAATGTGAAAGGGCTTTTTCGGCCTTTCTTTCTCTTAATCTTCTGTCAATGCTGATTGATAGGCGAATTAGAGCGTTCAAATTAGTAGGGAGTTCTGTTCTAGATAATTCATCTTTTACAGCTTCCGATAAACCAATTCGAAACTGGTTGCGCAATGTGATGTCATTCCATTGCGTTTCTATAGCCCATCTTTTGAATTCAGCAATGTAATCTTCAACGGGTCTATTTCTTTGCTGTAGTGTTCTGATTGTTAAATCAGCTGTAGCTTGTTTGTTAGGATCTTCATAGAGAAGAGACATGGCTTCAAAAAATTCATTCAGTGAATCTAAAATGGGGTCATCGTTTTCCAGAAAGGAATGAGCCCATGACATAGGTTCACCTCTTAGAAAGGAAATAACCGAACAAACTTTAGTTCTTTCTGTAGGATAGGATCTAGGTTTCAAAGCAATTAAAAGTTTGCAAGAGTTGAGGAACTCCCTGTATCTGGAACGATCTCCATAGAACTTTTCAGGGTTACACACAGCAGGATCACTAGCCGAGTGCAGAGTAGTATGAGGAGTATGAGTTTGTAAATCTCTGATATAAGTGAGAAGTCTTTCATTAGTAACTTGCAGGTCTTGCACACTTTGGGCTAGTGCATTAACTCTTTGATTCAGCGTAGCTATAGTAGAATCGAAATCTGCTGGATCCATTACAATGGCTGGATTATTCTGTCACGTTTAAACATTTGTTATGAAGGAACACAACTGCAGATTTCGTATAGTTGAATATTTATTAAAGAAAGTAAAAGGTAAAAACTTTAATTCCAAATTACAGGCACTGTAGCTTAAGTAGTAAATGATAACTGAAGTCCACAGTTACAGGCACTGTAGCTTTAAGTAGTAAATGATAACTGAAGTCCACAATTACAGGCACTGTAGCTTTAAGGAGTAAACGATAGAAAATTGCAGACACTGAATCAATAAAGAGTCTCTTAATAGAGTTAACGGTTTAGGTGAGAAGTAATTACAATAGCTGTTCCATACTTTAACTTAAGCAAGACAGATGCAGATAACTGATATGAAGTATGAGTTGAAGTTAGCTGTAACAGGATTGTTTTTACCGAAGGACTTTTGGAGACAGGTAATAACAGCTTTTAGATGCAACTCTTATCACATTGGTTTTACTTAGCTTCCTGCACATAGAACACTGGTTCCCGAGATATCCTCAGAGGCGTATGAAGAGTGTTTAATCTTTAGTCTTGGATGAGGAGAGGTGAAGGGAACTTTGCAGAGTCTTTCAGTCCGGTTTGGTAGCAGAGGCTTTCACAACGAAGTTGTAGCCTGGTTGTGAGTAAGGAACGTAGTTCAATAATCCAGCCCTGATCAGCTGGTGCAGTCAGATTAAATAGGCAGACCGTGTCATAAAGGGGTGTGGCTAGGCTCCGTGGAACCAGGAAGTAAGAGGATACCATAGTTAAGGCATTACACACACACACACACACACACACACTAACACACACTAACACTCACACACACACACACACACACACACACTAACACACACTAACACTCACACACTAACACTAACACTAACGTTTTTTTGTATTTAATCCCCCCAGCCTCCTAACCTTTTGGAGTGCTGAGGGGATTCCCTGGGGTCCAGTGGTGCTGCTGGGCTCCTGGGGGTCCGGTCACCCGGCGGGCAGTCAGGCTGGCGGACGCGCGAGGGAGCACTCTCCCCTGAGTGCTTCCTCTTCAGCTCCCTCGCGCGCCGCGTACGGATACCGGCGCCGGAAGATGACGTCATCTTCCGGCGCCGGCATCCCTACGCGGCGCGCGAGGGAGCTGAAGAGGAAGCACTCAGGGGAGAGTGCTCCCTCGCGCGTCCGCAGGACCGGCCAGCCGGCTGGCAGCAGGGCCAGCCTCGGGGGGGCCCGGAGGTGGCCGGCTCTAGGGCCCCCCAGGAGAAGAGGCTGGCCCAGTGGCTACATACCGGGTCGCAGGGGCGGCCGGGCCCCCTGGTGGGCCGGGCCCGGTCGCAGCCGCGACCCCTGCGACCCTGGTATGTACGCCACTGCCTGGCACCCTGACAACTTAATTGACTTGGAGTGGTCTGTGTGTCAGGTCCCCCTAGTTTTAACCCATTTCGGTGTAAACATAGTTACATAGAAACTGCTGTGTTTCACTGAGGGTTAATCCAGCCTCTAGTGGCTGTCTCACCGACATTCGCAAGAGGAGCTTCCACAATTCTAAGTGAGAAGACGCTGGACGTTCATAGGAAAGCATGGAGTAATTGTTTCCTATAGGCTGTTTTCCAAATGCGCAACGCTATAGACACGCATGTGCATTGGTAGCGGACGTTGGCAGGAGGAGGAGAGGTCACCATCACCGGGGGAGCACAACACTGGACAAAGGCTAGTGGCTGACGATGTTTTAACCCCTTCAGCCCAGCAGGATTGGTTCCCAAGAGGTTGGGGGGTGACCTAACGACTATATAGTGCCAGCAAAACGATTTTTTTTTGTGTCACTATGGTGCTCCTTTAGATATTAATTTTGCTTAATTTTTTTCAAAATACATGACCGTTTTAAAGAACAATGCGCTGTATTTAGATTTATGATAGACTCACCTTTCCTGCATTTGTTCTGGAGAACGGAATCTAGCGGATTTTACATAGCTGAGACCATAACGGTATAGAGACAGCACGTGTTCCCGTGAAGATAATTGCTCACGTAGATATGGAAGATTGCAAATGCAATTGTGTTGTTCATTCAACATATCGACAATGTTCTCTATCTCCCTGCAGCAGGGGCGGGCTGGGCCGGGGGGCAGGGAGGCAATTGCCCCCCAGGCCGCCCGAAATTATTTTAGGACCGGCCGCGGCGGGCCGGCCCTTTAAATGCTGCAGCCGCCGAGCTCTCTTTATAGAGCGCTCAGACGGCTGCAGCTGCTTTTGTCTCCCTCCCCTCCCCTGTAGGTGGCCGAGCTGCACTCCGGTCCGCGGTCCCGGCCGGAGTGATGGGAAGGTGCACACTGAGTGTGCACTTCCTGTCAGTCCGGCCGGGTACAGGAAACAGAAACTCCTGTTCCGCGCGGAACAGGAGTTCCTGTTTCCTGTACCCGGCCGGACTGACAGGAAGGTGCACACTGAGCACCTTCCTATCACTCCGGCCGGGACCGCGGACTGGAGTGCAGCTCGGCCACCTACAGGGGAGGGGGTAATAAGAAGGGGGGGGGGGGAGAGAGAGTAAGAAGAGGGGAAGGGGGGGAGAGTAAAAAGAGGGGAAGGGGGAGAGTAAAAAGAGGGGAAGGGGGGAGAGTAAAAAGAGGGGAAGGGGGGAGAGTAAAAAGAGGGGAAGGGGGGAGAGTAAAAGAGGGGAAGGGGGGGAGAGTAAAAAGAGGGGAAGGGGGGAGAGTAAAAAGAGGGGAAGGGGGGGAGTAAAAAGAGGGGAAGGGGGGGAGTAAAAAGAGGGGAAGGGGGGAGAGTAAAAAGAGGGGAAGGGGGGGAGAGTAAAATAGGGGAAGGGGGCGAGAGTAAAAGAGGGGAAGGGGGGGAGAGTAAAAAGAGGGGAAGGGGGGGAGTAAAAAGAGGGGAGGAGGGGAGAGTAAGAAGAGGGGAGGGGGGAGAGAGTAAGAAGAGGGGAGGGGGGGAGAGAGTAAGAAGAGGGGAAGGGGGGAGAGTAAGAAGAGGGGAAGGGGGGGAGAGTAAAAAGGGGGGGAGAGTAAAAAGAGGGGAAGGGGGGAGAGTAAAAAGAGGGGAGGGGGAGGGGGAGAGTAAAAAGAGGGGAGGGGGGAGTAAAAAGAGTGGAGGGGGAGGGGGAGAGTAAAAAGAGGGGAGGGGGGAGTAAAAAGAGGAGGGGAGAGTAAAAAGAGGGGAGGGGGGAGAGTAAGAAGAGGGGAGGGGGGGAGAGAGTAAGAAGAGGGGAAGGGGGGGAGAGTAAGAAGAGGGGAAGGGGGGGAGAGTAAAAAGAGGGGAAGGGGGGGAGAGTAAAAAGAGGGGAAGGGGGGAGAGTAAAAAGAGGGGAAGGGGGGAGAGTAAAAAGAGGGGAGGGGGAGAGTAAAAAGAGTGGAGGGGGAGGGGGAGAGTAAAAAGAGGGGAGGGGGGAGTAAAAAGAGGAGGGGAGAGTAAAAAGAGGGGAGGGGGGAGAGTAAGAAGAGGGGAGGGGGGAGAGTAAGAAGAGGGGAGGGGGGAGAGTAAGAAGAGGGGAGGGGGGAGAGTAAGAAGAGGGGAGAGTAAGAAGAGGGGAGGGGGGAGTAAGAAGAGGGGGAGTAAGAACAAGAGTGGGGAGTAATTAGAAGAAGGGGGTAAGAAGAAGTAGGAGGGTTAAGAAGAAGGGGGTAGTAATAAGAAGAAGGGGGTAAGAAGAACAAGGGGGGAGTAAGAAGAACACAGGGAGGGGGGGTAAGAAGAACACAGGGGGGGTGAGAACACACAGAGGGAGGAGTGAGAAGAACACAGGGAGGGTGGAGGGGGGATGAGAAGAGCACAGGGAGGGTGGGTGAGTGTGAGAAGAGACCGCTAGGGGAGGGTGGGGGAGAGGAGAGAGCACTAAGGGGCAGGGGAGAGCTCTAAGGGACAGAAGGGACAGCTCTATAGGACAGGGGGCAAGACAGGGAGCTCTTTAACACTACGCGCACACACACACACACACAATGCACCCCTATACATACACAGAAACACACAATGCATCCCTATACATACACAGAAACACAATGCATCCCTATACATACACAGAAACTGAACATGCTTCCCTTACACACAGAGAAACACACAATGCATCCATTACACACACACACGATGCAACCCTTACACACAAAGACAATGCATCATTTGCACACATACACAGAAACATACAATGCAAACACTTACACACACATGCAAACACACACACTGTTTTTCTTACATACACACAGAAACACAATGCATCTCTTACACTCAATGCACACACATACAGACACACACCTTGCATCCCTTATGCATACAAACACAGATTCACACAATGCATCCCTCACACACAACCAGAAACACATAATACATCCCTTATACACAAATACACACTGCTTCCACTACACACAAACACACTGCATCACCTGCACAAACTGGTATCCCTATACACTACATACCATAAGCACACATATTAGATAACACATAACACATCCCCTACACACTCCACTCCCTGTGAGCGAGCTCATGGGTGGGTGGAACATATAAGTGGACTTATGAGTGGGCCTTATGGGCATACTCACCGTCAGGCACTGGGGCCCAGACCTTGAGCTGTGTAAGAGGCCCCCCAAAAATGGAGCTGCTTCCAATTCTCCCAGAACGTTGAATTTTGTGACCACAGTTGCAAACAGCCTCCAGAGGTTCTGTTCTACACCAGACCAGTGGAGCCAAACTGCAGCCCATCATCATCCTCATCTAATTGTAAGTAGGCAATCTAGTATATTATTAGTGACACTAATCTATTATTTACCTCACATTAAAGGGACACTATAGCTTAATGAAGTGGTTCTGGTGTCTATAGCTGGTCCCTGCAGGCTTTTTAATGTAAACACACACTGTGTGCAGCACTGGCGTTAGTTCATATGGCAGATCATATGGGTGGGGCATTGTGATGTCACATGGGGGGGGGGGGCGGCAAATTTATATTTTGTCTAGGGCGGCAAAAATCCTTGCACCGGCTCTGATCCTGGGCAGGTGCAGCAGTCTACTGGTGACCCACAGGAGGGGAGTGCACTGATTGCACTGCACTCTCCTCCTGCCCAGACCTGTCTTGACCGCAGTGCAAGTGCCCTCTGCCCCTAATTTACAGTGGCTCACACTCACAACAAGCAGTGCCTGGAGCCCTTTGCAGAGACGGAAACAAAGAGGTTCTGCAGCAGCTGGCCGTCCTGCAAGCATTACATTAAACAGCTGTTCCCCATGCAGCCACAGGTGGCGTTGTGCTGGGAGACTGTGATTACTCTAAACTTCCTCC
Organism: Pelobates fuscus; assembly: GCF_036172605.1. Classification (NCBI taxonomy): domain Eukaryota; kingdom Metazoa; phylum Chordata; class Amphibia; order Anura; family Pelobatidae; genus Pelobates; species Pelobates fuscus. The sequence continues at coordinate 105,717,188 of NC_086326.1, read as the reverse complement.
CAGCCCACAGAGCAGCGCATGGGGGAGAGAGGAGGAGGCATGATTTAATCTTGAATAAATCCTCTAAGCAAACCTTTATAAATTTGGGGGGGATCAGCTCTGTTTCCACAGTTTATTGGTGTTTACTCTCATCTCTGTATTAATATTGAGGGATGTCTAAGTAGTAACATCAGTGTGTGTCAGCAGGGCCAGCCGTTGGGGTGGGCAAGCTGTGCGGTCACGCAGGGTGCCATGACAACAGAGGCGCCCGGCGGCCAACACAGCTCACAAGTTGGGTACACCAGCATATTTAATTTAAACGATTCGCTGGTGGTCCACTGGTGCGCACCAGCAGTAGGTGCAGTCAGATCATATCCTCTCCCTCGTGGTTCCGGCGCTCAGTTAGTGAGTCAGAGCACAGGCTCAGAGATTCTCAGCCTGTGCTCTGACAACATTGAAAGTCAGAGCCGTGAAGGAGCGGGTATGGCAAAGAGCTACTGATTAGCATAACATCAATATCCGTTATAAAACCAGAAAAAGGTGGGCATGGATGGTGAACTGATTTGGTGGCGCAATGGGCCACTTGACTGGTTTTGCCCCCCAGGCCTAAGGCTGCCAGCCCTCCCCTGCCCTGCAGCATAGACTTTCTTCCTCACTTTGCATTGGCATACAATTGCCACACAGACACCATTCCGATGTTCCAACTCTTGTTGGTGAACCTTGCGTATTTTCCTCGTTAATCACTTGCTGTGCAGGTGGATCCCAGTCCATACTATTTAAAATATCAGGATCCACTGCATGTCGATGACGGTCCTCAAAATATTCTGACAGCTATAAATATATGTAGTAGTTGTTTTTTTAAATATGTATTAGATCTTCATAAACACAATAAAATTTGTATGAATCCTATTCTGTATTCAATAAATTATGACAGTTAGAGGACCACAATAGTGTTTTGAAAAAAAAAATGTTTTCTTGTCAATATAGGGCCATTAGGTCCACCCCACCCTCAGGGTCCCACTCCTGCAGGGCACTCGGGGTTAAAACCCCTTCAGCCACTTTCCTTTCTCCAGCACCGTGCTCCCTCGGCGATGGTGAACACTCCTCCTACTGACATCATTGTCGAATGCGCCTGCGCGCCAACTGCAGTGCACGCATTCAAACCGCCCATAGGAAAACATTACTCAATGCCAGTGATAAGATGCTGCATGTCAATACGTAAGCATTGAGTAATGCTTTACCATGTGCGTTTAGAATGCAATTGTGGCGCATGCGCATTCGTCAATGATGTCGGCAGAAGGAGTGTTCACCTTAGCCGAGGGAGTACGGTGCTGGAGAAAGGTAAGTGGCTGAAGGGGTTTTAACCCCGAGTGCCCTGCAGGAGTGGGACCCAGAGGGTGGGGTGGACCTAATGACCCTATAGCGTTTTTTTGTTCTAGGCTAGGAAACAGCTATGTTTACAGTTGCAGTGTTAACACTAGAGCAACCTGGCACCAAGACCACTCCATTGAGCTGAAGTGATCTGGGTGACTATAGTGGTCCTTTAAAATTCATCGACCATGAAAACATCCATCAGGCAACCTAATGTAACTGAATTGAGATTAATGCAGTGGTCCAGTCCTTTTTATCCATCAATGCAAAATATTACCATTTGTCTCCAAGGCCAATGATTATCTCATTGCTTAGAAAATCGGCTAGACTTATGAGATCTTTTTTTTTTTTTTGGTAATTGATATTACTAAAATAGGAGTGAACATGAAAAATGTAAGTCACTTATGTAAACTTACCATACGTTGGATGTCCGCATCATTTGGACCTGTTGAATCTGAACTATTTCCACTTGCCATTTTTTTTACTTAGCTTTTAAAAAAGAAGAAATCAATGAAAATAAGCAGAAGAAGAAGAAACATTTCTAGTACATTATATTAATTTTATGTTTTTTTTTTTTTATTACGACAGACATTGTGTGTTGCTGGCATCATGTGAGTGGACGAGATGATCAATAAAGAGTCCAGTCCTCACATTTTTGAAGAGGCAGGTAAAACAATTTTAAAAAATTAATTAAAGGACCACTATAGTGCCTGGAAAACTCTCGTTTTCATGGCACTATAGTGCCTTGAGGGTGCCCCCACCCTCATGGTCCCCCTCCAGCCGTGCTGGATGGCGAGGAAAGGGGTTAAACTTATCTATTTTACAGCACCGGGCGGGGAGCTGGATCCTCTTTGTCTGAATGCGCATGCGCGGCAAGAACTGCGCGCGCATTCAGCCTGTCTCATAGGAAAGCATTTACAATGCTTTCATATGGACACTTGCCTCTTCTCACTGTGATTTTCACAGTGAGAAGCATGCAAGCGCCTCTAGCGGCTGTCAATGAGACAGCCACTAGAGGATTTGGAGGCTGGATTTACCCATTTATAAACATAGCAGTTTCTTTGCAACTGCTATGTTGATATAAAAGAAAGGGTTACTCCTAGAGGGACCTGGCACACAGACCACTTCATTAAGCTGAAGTGGTATGGGTGCCTAGAGTGGTCTTTTAATAAAGTTAATTAGAAGATCACTGTAGTGTCTGGAAAACAAAGCTGTTTTCATGACACTATATAATCTTTGGTGGAACATCTCCGTCAGGGTCCACCTCCCGTGGCGCTGAAGGTGTTAAAACCACTTCAACAGCTTAGTTAAATCCAGCGCCGGGCTCCCTCGACGCTCGTTATCTCTCCTACCCCACTGAAGTCAGCTCATGAGTGGTGCGTAATGCGCATGCCCTGCAAGTGTCGTGCACGCGCATTGTAACAATCCATAGGAAAGCATTTCTAAATGCTTTCCTATGGACGCTCTGCGCGATGGATGCAAAATTCACATCCATCTTCGCAGTTAAACGTCTAGCGGCTGTCAGGAAGACATGCACTAGAGGTTGTATTAACCCTGCTATGTAAACATAGCAGTTTCTCTGTAACTGCTATGTTTACATATGAATGGGTTAAAACCTGAGTGGCCTGGCACCCACAACACTTCATTGATCTGAATTGTTCTGGGTGACTATAGCGTCCCTTTAAAGGTGGGTGAGTAGCACATGGAATTGTGTTCCAGCACACACCACATGCAGGGCCAGATAAGTTGATGCTGGCCATACAAGATGGTGTAAAGGAGACGTTCCTACAGAGGATGAAAAATGGAGATGAAAGGTGGACCCAGAGCTTCCAAGCATACCACCTTCTGATGAGTAGCAAAGACTTTTTTTTAAAAATCTTTTAAAAATATATAGAAGATAAGATTGTTTCATGAAAGGGAAAAGTTTTTATTGAACTCATGTTAGGGACAGATAGTTTGTAGATTGTTAGTAATTAGTGAGCGTGTGGGGGGAAGACTTGGAAGTGTAGAGATATCCTGATGACATGCAAAGGGCAATGAAAGGTTACATTTTTAAAACCAGACATTTCTCTTGCAAATCTACATGGATGGGGGAAGTAAAGTCTATTCATTGTAAATTTTTAATTAAATTGAAGATAAGATAGCGTCTAATAGTGACATTTTTTCAATGTCATCATGCTAGAGCCAGACAGTTTGGAGACTGACTGATAGTATTAGGGTGGGAGAGATAACATGTTGAGATGCAAGGTGAACTTGCACAACCAGACATTTCCCTTGCAAATCAACATGGGTGAAGGAAAAATAACTGTAGAATTAACGGTGGTAAAGTGTGATATGCATGGAGACACAGATTTGGTGCTGGCCATGCAAGATGGTGGAGTGCTGCCACTCCTCTTTGAGGTAAATAACGGGGACGCAAGTGGACCCAGAGCGTCAAAGTATCCCCCTTGTACCTCAGAAGGATGGACAGTGCAATACACATACACTTATACATTTTTTACCCAAAAATATATAAATAAGAAATATATATATATATACACACACACACACACAAAATTGCAATATATAATTCGGGTGCTTGCAGTCCAGGGAAAATGTTTTACATAAATTGTACAGAGGACCAGCACTCAATGTTTTACTGAAGATTAAAATTTGTAAACTTTATTGAAGACTCATATTAAACAGGTTCCTGATGAACGTCACAGACCTGGACTGACACATCTATCCACCTTTTAATATGAGTCTTTTAAGCTTCACTATAACCTTGAGTGCTGGTCAGCTGTACAATTTATGTTTAAAATTTTCCATGGACTGCAAGCACCAGAATTATATATAGAGCCTGTGTGCAATCGTGTGTATGTATGTATGTATGTATGTATGTATGTATATATATATATATATATATATATATGTATGTAAAACATATACAATTTGTATCTTGTAATACCTTTTAGATAGATATCAATAAATCTAAAGATATCTATAAAGAGATATATGATATCTATATATTAATAGATATATGACCCCTCTCTCTCTCTATATATCTTATCTATCTATCTATATATATGTGTGTATATACACATATATATAGATAGATAGATAGATAAGATATAGAGAGAGAGAGGCTGTCAGGAATGAAAAAATGAAAAAAATAATAATATATAAATATATCCCAAACAAAATAACGTTACACTCGAAATTTCAAATATTAGATATTCTTTTATTCCAGAAACAACGTTGGTTCTGGAGTAAAAGAATATCCAAAATTTGAAATTCATAGAGTGCCGGTATTTTGTTTGGGTATGTTGTTATAGTGACAAGAGCAACAGATATCACTTATTTCATTTTGGTTGGAGTGAAGGATTTTTTTCTGTTTGATATATTTCTATATATATATATATATATATATATTTATATATATCTATATATATCGATATATCTATACATATATATTTCTATATATCTATACATATATATATCTTGACATATATATCTATACATATATATCTATATATATATATTTCTATATTTATTTCTATATTTATATATATCTATACATATATATATCTATACATATATATCTATATATATATATATATATATATTTAGATATATATATCTATACATATATATATCTATATATATATATATATATGTCTATATATATATATATGTCTATATATATATGTCTATATATATATTTATATATATATTGAAATATATATTTCTATATCTATATATATTTATATATCTATATTGAAATATATATTTCTATATTTAGATATATATATTTCTATATCTATATTGAAATATATATTTCTATATTTATATATATATATATCTTTATATATATATATATCTTTATATATATATATATATATCTATATCTATACATATATATATAGATATCTATATATAGATATATATATTTCTATATTTATTTCTATATTTATATATATCTATACATATATATATCTATACATATATATCTATACATATATATCTATATATATATATATTTAGATATATATCTATACATATATATATCTATATATCTATATATATATATATATATGTTTATATATATATTTATATATATATTGAAATATATATTTCTATATCTATATATTTATATATGTCTATATATATATATATATGTCTATATATATATTTATATATATATTGAAATATATATTTCTATATCTATATATATATTTATATATCTATATTGAAATATATATTTCTATATTTAGATATATATTTCTATATCTATATTGAAATATATATTTCTATATCTATATATATTTATATATCTATATTGAAATATATATTTCTATATTGAAATATATATTTCTATATCTATATTGAAATATATATTTCTATATTTAGATATATATATATATATATCTTTATATATATATATATATCTATATCTATGCATATATATATAGATATTATACAGATAAATAAATTTGTGTGTGACCGAGAGATGATGTATTTATATTCTATTAATAATTAATGGTCAATCAATTCTCATCGACACACCATTCCTAAGCATAGTGATGTCGCGAACACGAAATTTTCGGTTCGCAACGGCGAACGGGAACTTCCGCAAACGTTTGCGAACCGGCGAACCGGGCGAACCGCCATTGACTTCAATGGGCAGGCGAATTTTAAAACCCACAGGGACTGTTTCTGGCCACAAAAGTGATGGAAAAGTTGTTTGAAGGGGACTAACACCTTGACTGTGGCATGCCGGAGGGGGATCCATGGCAAACCTCCCATGGAAAATTACACAGTTGATGCAGAGTCTGGTTTTAATCCATAAAGGGCATAAATCACCTAACATTCCTAAATCGCAATGGATATGGATTGACACCTGACATATGACATATTGACACCTTGACATATGGATTGACACCTGTCCCCAGAGACCCTGATACACACTGACACAGAGCAGAATAGGGACTGTTCCCCCTACATAGGGTCACTTGGCAGATATGGATTGACACCTGTCCTCAAAGCCCCTGATACACACTGACACAGAGCAGAATAGAGACTGTTCCCCATCCTCAGAGACCATGATACACACTGACACAGAGCAGAATAGAGACCGGGGGTCTAGTAGCGTGGACACCCAGCACAGGTCGTTCTCCTTCAGCCTTTTTATACGAGGGTCCCTCAACAGGCACGACAGGATGAAAGACCCCATTTGCACAAGGTTGGATGCCGAGCTACTCATTTCCCATTCCTCCTCCTCACACAGAGCAGAATAGAGACTGTTCCCCCTACATAGGGTCACTTGGCAGATATGGATTGACACCTGTCCTCAAAGCCCCTGATACACACTGACAAAGAGCAGAACAGAGACTGTTCCCCGTCCTCAAAGCCCCTGATACACACTGACAAAGAGCAGAATAGAGACTGTTCCCCCTACATAGAGTCACTTGGCAGGTATGTATTGACACCTGTCCTCAAAGCCCCTGATACACACTGACAAAGAGCAGAATAGAGTCTGTTCCCCGTCTTCAAAGCCCCTGATACACACTGACAAAGAGCAGAATAGAGACTGTTCCCCCTAAATAGGGTCACTTGGCAGGTATGTATTGACACCTGTCCTCAAAGCCCCTGATACACACTGACACAGAGCAGAATAGAGACTGTTCCCCGTCCTCAGAGACCATGATACACACTGACACAGAGCAGAATAGAGACTGTTCCCCCTACATAGGGTCACTTGGCAGGTATGTATTGACACCTGTCCTCAAAGCCCCTGATACACACTGACAAAGAGCAGAATAGAGACTGTTCCCGTCCTCAGAGACCATGATACACACTGACAAAGAGCAGAATAGAGACTGTTCCCCGTCCTCAGAGCCCCTGATACACACTGACACAGAGCAGAATAGAGACTGTTCCCCGTCCTCAGAGACCATGATACACACTGACACAGAGCAGAATAGAGACTGTTCCCCCTACATAGGGTCACTTGGCAGGTATGTATTGACACCTGTCCTCAAAGTCCCTGATACACACTGACAAAGAGCAGAATAGAGACTGTTCCCGTCCTCAGAGACCATGATACACACTGACAAAGAGCAGAATAGAGACTGTTCCCCGTCCTCAGAGCCCATGATACACACTGACACAGAGTAGAATAGAGACTGTTCCCCCTACATAGGGTCACTTGGCAGATATGGATTCACACCTGTCCTCAAAGACCATGATACACACTGACACACAGCAGAATAGGGATGTGGAATAGCACCTGGGGAGCTGGGGGGGTGCCGTTGATGTGGAGCAAGACGCAGCAGTAGAAGAGGACTCAGCCGAGGAGGTTATGGAAGAGGAAGCGAGATTGGCCAACTTTGGCTCAATTTTGATAAGGATCACCCTGCGTCTCTCAATGGTGTGGGAAGTATAAATATTTCTTGCCAGGCACATGCATCTTTGCACCCAGCCCTTAATCAGGGCTGGCGCTACCATATGGCGGGCACAAGCGCACCTCCTTGTGGGCACTGGATTCGGGTGAACGGCAGGAAGAGAGCGCAGCACAGTGCTCCTCTCCTCCCAGTCCTTGCTGTGATGGGTGCCAAGTGCGTACTGGGGGAGAGGAGTTTGTTTCCCTTTCCCTGGTCTGACAGGAAGTGCTCACTAAGTGTGTCAAAGTGCTTCCTGTCAGACTGGGGAGAGGGAAACAGAAACTCCTCTCCCGCAATCAGAACACTACACAGGAGAGCAGAAATGAGAAACGTGAGAGGGCTGAGGAAATGAAGGAGGCTGGGGACAATAAAACACATGAGGGTGGCTGGGGAGAATGAGGAGCCGAGGGCAATGAAATGGGGGGGGGGGGGGAATTTAAGAGGGGGATTTCACAGGTAAAATATGCATTTTTGGGGGGAACAGGGAGGGGAGGAGGGTGGCAAATGCATCTTTGCCTGTCTAGCCAAAAGTCCATGCACCAGCCCTGCCCTCAATTTGTGTAGATCAGTAGGTTCATTGTCTGCACAGCTTCTGCCAATTCAAAGATTTTTGTTAGGGGGGAGAAAAATCCAAAGAGACAAAACACTACCCAAAGAAGACACTCAATCATTATAAAATACAGTAGGCAATCCGGCACATTAATTATAAATACTATGCTATTAAGACCCAGAGACTAGATAGTTATGTGTAATGGTTATCTCAAGTCCATTGGAGCAGCAAAAATCTAGGAAGTGTTTGAGTTGCTTTTTCAGATTTTATAGGGCTGGTGTCCTAATGGGAGATTCTATTTTTGTTTTTCTTTGCTGCTGTGAGAGGAAAGAAAGAGCTATATGCACAATATAAGCCTCTCTGTCTTGGAGTAAAATCATTGGTTGTCTAACAAGTGCAACGGTAATCAATTTGATACCATACTATGACATCCTTGTCCTTACTAATATGAATGGGTAATGGCGAGTGCTATTGGAGAATTACATCTCACTGCTCTTTTTGACTAGACTACAATCATAAAATATGTTGAAACGCTGGGCTCTTAAGCCTTCCAATCTCATGACATCTGAATACCTTATGGTTATTCCATGGCTATGGCATATCAAACAAGATGTTCTACTTTAAATAAAGCCAGTTCCATGTTTATGTTTGTCCACTTTATGCACAATATAAACAGTCAAAGAATAGAAAATGCTTTCAATATTGTAACTAGGAAAAGATTTACATGACACAAAACAAGAATTTTTGGCACCACCATATCCTGCATATGTGCTATGTAGAACTACAGATTGTGATCTGTATGTTTTAAATACTGACATATCTACAAACCTAATATTGATTATTACAGTGTCGCCTATTGTGATAAAACCAGTGAATGCTTCTAAGTGCAGTTCTACTGCATTTTCAGCATAACACAAATCCACACTGACAGATTGAAGAAAATTTTTTGTGACAACTCTTCTTGCTACACAAAGCTATTGTTTGTCCACACAAAGAACTGATAATTTTCAAGATGATAGGGGACTGTATACACGAGCGTTAAAACATATAATCAGTTTATGTTTCCTTAAAAATGTACTCCTACAGACTACACTAGGTCATCAAATTCAGAATTTTACATCCCAGTTTTGACTGTTTATCAAAAAAACAAAACATAAAACAGTTTTTGAAAACAGGCAACAACTCACTTTCATGAGCCTTTCCTTAGGGCTCATTCCACCCACCAAGGCCAATACTGATTCAAAGTGCTGTGAGGTTCCTTGTACACAAGATATAAAGCAAACCCAGACAAATCATGTGCACAAACAATGCAAAACATTTTAGAAATAAATAAAATGCAATTTGTTGAAGCTGTTCAAAAACAAAAAATAACATATTAAATATTTAACCACTGCTGGGATGACCATGGCAATCTGATCTTCTATTACTTTATGTTTGTGAGTATATTCAATAAACTGCATTTTGTTTTTTAAACTGTTCTGCAATATTTTTGTAATTTCTTCTCTGCTAATGGTACTAATTGGACAAAATGGAAAAAAATATATATTTTATTTCTATATCTTTTTTTTTTCAATGTCTCATTTTTATTGAGTTTTATCTTGCAATCAAGAAAATCAAGGAGGGTACAGAAAAAAGAAAAGGGGATGGGTAAATGAATATACATAGTCATATCATATCGATACAATATACACAGTTGACATTGGTCATTACGATCATAAATAAGCAGATAACAAACAGCGCAGTTTATGATAATGAGTTTACAAGGTATCAGCGGTAAACTTTCTCTAAATGACTGCCTCATTATCGGTCACGGGGCTAACTTGTAGTGGGTGCTTTTGGCTAATATCTAACATGTGGACTGTGTGTGTTCGTTCTACTGCATTGCATATTCATAGGTCGGGTGGTAGAGGTAACGAGGTTGGGGAAGTGTAAGGGGAAACAACTTATTAACTAAGTACTCATATAATATTTAACATTTAACATGTGTTACCTGCTTTAGCGATGGAGATCATATTAGACTCCGAAGTGCTGGACTGCATATACGTCCAATGTATGGGATGCTACGTGGTAGTGCTATGGAGCTTTATTATTTTTGTGCGGGCCATGTGCCAACTTGCCCAATGTGTGGAGTAAGTTTCCATTTGACCTTGTAGTTTGTATGCCATGCATTCATATATTGCTACATTATCGATCTTGTCCCACACCTCTAGCGGTGTTGGAGCACGCTTCTTCTTCCAGTGACTGGCTATACTGGTTTTAGCTGCCGTTAAAATGTGTAGGAGTACATGTTTAGCTTTGTATGTTAACAGTTCTGGAGATAGGTGTAGCAGAAAGCATTCTGGCTTGTTTGGGATAATACGATTTGTTATCAGTTTAATAGCCTTCCCTATTGTCGTCCAAAACCCTTTCAGCATGGGACAAGTCCAGAATATGTGTGTCATGTCGCCCTTGGAGGTGTCACACCTCCAACAGATATGTGAGGCTGACGTAAACATTGTAGCCAGCCTGGCCGGCACCAGATACCACCGCATAACCATTTTACAGTATGCTTCCCATTGTGCTAAGCTGTGGAACACCTTTTTAGTCGTTTGCATGGCTTGTAGCCATAGTGGTAGGGGAATGTTTAAGTTAAGTTCTAATTCCCACAAGCGCATATAAGTGTGCTTGAGGAGCGGGTCTTTGTCATTAAGAGCTGAGTAGCACAGGGATAGGGATTTTGTTTGTGAGTTTTTCCCTATGCAGTGTCGGCCGAGGTTCGTTAGCTGTGTTTCCTCGCAGTATTGCGTGTGTAGAGTGTGTAGGATATGCTTGACTCTAATGTATGTGAACACGTCTTTGGGGGGGAGTGTGAACTCCTGTTGAAGCGACGTGAATGATTTTAGACCCTTCTCCGTGTATAATTGAGCTATCGAAAGTATGCCTTTCAGATTCCAGGCTGACATAGTGATATTTTCGGATAATTCTGAGACTGTTTGTATAGGGGCAAAATATAGAATATTGTTTGTACCAATGAGTGGGCCTGCCCATTTCTTCCAACTCTTGATCAGGAATTCTGTGCTCTGTAAGGGGTGGGTTGTGGACGCGTCCCAGAGCGTGCACGCTCGCAGTGTAGATTTTACTGTAAGTGGATGAATGCAAGCATCTTCTAGGGATGCCCAGATAGGTGTGTTGGGTCGGGCTAGCAATTCTAAACCTTGTGCTAAGATTGCAGCTCTGTAGTATGCCCTAACGTTTGGGATACCCAGTCCGCCTTTGTTCGAGGATAGCCATGTTAGGCGCCTAGCTAGTCTCGGTGGCTTTTTTTTCCAAATGTAGGCATTGAAAATGCTTTGGAATTTGTGTAATAATTTATCGTTAATCGCTATGGGTATTGTGTGGAATAAGTACAGGACATGGGGTAAGCCCATCATCTTAATGGTGTTCACCCTCCCCAACCACGAGATTTCCAAATCCTGCCAATTGTCTAATTGCGTTTGTATTTTGTGGGCCACCTGGGTATGATTCTCCTTGGGTAGATGCTGGGATGATTTGGTCAAATTGATACCTAAGTACTTTATGGAGACTTTCCTCCATTCAAAGGGGTGTGAGCCCATGAGTGACTGCACAGTGCGCTGGGGGAGGTTTATAGGCAAGGCTTGTGTCTTTTTGAGGTTATTCCTGTAGTATGAAACTTGTCCATACTTTTGAAGAAGGGTCATCAGGTTCGGGATGGACTGCAATGGGTTAGAGACATATACGAGTACATCGTCTGCGAATAGGGCTAATTTCTGGGTCCCAACTGGGGTGTTTAGGCCTGTGATCATTGGATCGTGTTTGATGTGGTGTATAAGTGGTTCAAGACAGAGGATGAACAGCAATGGGGACAGTGGACAGCCCTGGCGTGTGCCGTTGCTTATGTGAAATGGGTCCGACAGGAAGCCAGAGTTGAAAACCTTAACTGAGGGCGATTGGTATAACGCCTTAATTCCTTTCAGGGATTGGCTGGTGAATACCATTCTGAGTAGAGTAGCTTCCATGTACGGCCAGTTCAGGCGATCAAACACCTTTTCGGCGTCCAGCGCTAGAACTACGCCTGATTGTCTGTTCGTGTTTGCCCAATTGATCAAATAATGAAGTGCCTAGTGTTATCTCCCGCTTGCCTGCCTGGGACAAACCCCGCCTGTTCGGCAGATACTAGGCTGGGGAGATGGTGTTTCAGCCTTGACGCCCACAGTTTTGCATACAGTTTTATGTCAGCATTTAACAAGGATATTGGTCTAAGGTTTTCGCATTGAGTGGGCGACTTGCCCGGTTTGGGTAAGGTGACTACTTGTGCCTCAAGCATCTCCGATGAAAGTGTTCCTGTACGTTTTATGTAATTGAATAGGTCTGTAAGGTGTGGTGTCAAGACCTCCGCCAGCTTATGGTAATAATAGTTGGAGAGCCCGTCTGGGCCCAGCGCCTTATGTTTGGGCAGGGACATAATAGTTTTAAGAATTTCTTCCTCCGTAAATGGTTCGTCTAATTGTTTGCAGGCTAGTGATGAGAGCGTCGGTAGGGAAATGCCGCTCAAAAAGGCCTCTATGCGTTCAGGGGTAGGTTGGGGTGTTGTCGGGTCGTTCTTCAGATTGTACAGCTTATCATAATAGTGCGCCAATTCGTTAACAATGTCTAGGGGGTTATACAGTCTGCCTCTCGTGGAGGATTCTATGTAGGGAATTTTGGTTTGTAGTTGTTTGGTTTTCAGTTTGTTGGCTAGTATCTTGCCTGCTTTGTTCCCTTGTGTGTAAAACTTGAGTTTGAGAGATCTCATCCACCTTTCGGTGGTCAAGAGTTCTAGACCATGTAGTTCCCTCTGTATTTCGGTGATTTGTGCTGTCAAGGATTTTGATGGTTTAGATTTGTTGTGTTTCAAGGGATACCAAGTTTTGTTTTTAAATTTGGACCCTTCTCTTATGAGTATGCCTCGTAGGACCGCCTTATTTGCGACCCATATGGTTGGAATTGGGGTGGACTCCGAGGAGTTAAGATTGAAATATTCAGTCGCTTCTTTGGCTACTGTATCTAATATACGTGGGTTACCTAATAGGCTCTCATTGAGTCTCCACTTCCCCCTGCCTCTTGCTAGGTGAAGGGATCTGAAGATGATTGACAGCGGAGCATGGTCAGACCACGTCCTCTGCCCTATTTGTATGTCTTCTATGTTATTCAGGGTTGTCTTGTCTACCAAACAGAAATCAATTCTTGAATACGTTCTGTGTACCTGTGAGAAAAACTTATAATCTCTCTTTTTAGGGTACAGAGACCGCCAGGTATCATAGAGATCATTATGAAACAGCAGTTTGCGTAGTTCAGCGCTTATTGTGTTCGCTTGTGTGGTAGGGGGCCTGTGGCATTCACGTTGTATATCAAGCTCAGGGTTCAGAGTGCAGTTGAAATCACCGCATAATATCGTGTGGCCTTGTTTAATTTTATTGTGGTGTATCATGGACTTGTGTATGAACGCAGTTTGGGCTTCATTTGGGGCGTATAATGACGCTATAGTCATCATCATACCATTCAAGTTCCCTACTAGAATTAACAAGCGCCCTCCTTTATCTGTGTATCTGTTAGTTTCTTGGAAGACCCAATCTTTGTGAAAAAGAATGGCAACCCCTTTCGATTTGTGGGGTGAGTGCGCATGATACGCCTGAGGGTAGAGGATGGAGTAACTGTGGGGGGGTTTGCGGACACAAAGATGTGTCTCCTGGAGGCATATAACCGCCGCTTTTGATTTCTGCATCTCTTGTACGAGAAGGCGCCTCTTGTGTGGGCTGTTTAGGCCTTTTACGTTTAGGGAGTAAATTTTAAACGTTACTAGTGCCATGGTGGTATCCAAGTGCATAGCTTTTTAGCACCTTGAGCCTGCAGGACATGATGTGTGACCCGGGAGAAACTGTGTAGAGTCAAGTTTGTGAAAATGATTGGTTGGGTGTGCAATGCGGGGGGAGTTAATTTTATCCCATGTGGAACGTAATATAAGTTTGGGGAACCTCATGCATCGCATAGTATCAAGAAACAGTATTAGACATGGTAACACATAGTTTACAAACACATTCAAACTTTGAATTAACATAAAAGGGGGAAAAACTTAGGGAATCCCGTGACCTGCACAGGGATATATTTTGCCACAGGTGAGAGATCGCCATCTCTCAAGGTTGGGCAATGGGGGGTGGGTTGTCGTCTCCACCGAAGACAAGCCTATTTTAATTATTGGATCGGTGAGCCAATTTGGGCTAAAGAGGTTTGAGCAACATACTGGGATTACTGGAACCTTAATCAAATTCGTTAGGTGTTTGGTGAAGGGTACATGACCCATGGACCAGCAATAAAACCGGTATTACATACTCTTGCATCGACATTAACCAATTATTTAAGATGGTATGAGAAAACTATACATTGTGCTGAGATAATTACTGAAGACGGGTATATAACTCGTGGGCTGGCCCATGGGCCAATATCAAATGAGACTTGTGCCCTTTAGACAAATACCTTCAGGGAAGCGTAGGTGAACCATGCAGTCGTCTAAATTAGTCTTAGTTCAGGGTACCTAACTTGCGTACTAACAAATATGCTATTATGAGCAATTCACATATCGACTATTTTTGTACAGTAAGATAACATAGAAAAGCTAAACGATGGTCGAAACCATTTGTACCAACTTTAGACTGGCATATAAGATAACACCTGTAGACGTGCATGTAGGACACCTAATAAACTAAATATGCATGTTAACGTTTGATACTTAAGTGAATAAGCGGCCCTGGCCTGAGCCTTTGGGGACTCTGCGTCATTGTCCTTTCCGTGCTGGGGATTTCGATGCCGCTCCCGCCATCATCCATTCAACTCTCAGCTTTCTCGGCTGCGTGTGCGTGGGAGAGTTCTGGCCCATGTTATGATGTAGGCCCCATTCTTTAAGTTTCGCCATTCCGACCTCCGGTTCCAATATTACTTCTGTCTTGCCTTTGTACCAAATTAATAGTTTGGTAGGATACCCCCACCTGTATGGGATCTGTCGGTTGCGGAGAGTTTTAGTGATGTTAATAAATTCACGTCTTCGCGCCATAGTAGCTGCTGATAAGTCGGCGTAGATACTGATTCCTTGGTATGGTTCTGGGAGCTTTTCCATCTTTCTCGTCGTGGACAGCTTCTTTTGAACTATAGTAATGAAAGCGTGCAATGACATCTTTCAGTGTATCTGCCGCAAGTCTGGCTGGTCTCGGCAGTCTGTGTGCCCTGTCCAATGTCCAGGCCGCATCCCCAAGCTGTGGTACCAGAGTTGAGCAAAGGGATTGTAGGTATTGTGGGATATATTAGGCAGCAAGTTAATAGTTCATTATTGAATTGTAATGTGTTGGAAGCCGGAAAAATGGGTAAGCGAAAAGATCTGAATGAGTTTGACAAGTGCAGAATAGTGAGGGCTAGATGACTGGGTCAGAGAATCTCCAAAACAGTGAGTCTTGTAAATTGTTCCTGGTATGGTGGTTAGTACTTGCCATAAGTGGTGCAAAGTAGGACAACTGGCGAACTGGCACCCGAGTAATGGATACCCAAGGCTTATTGATGCATGTGGAGAGTGAAGATAAGCCCGTCTGCTCCAATCACATATCCCTGAAAATTATATCATTTTTAATATGTGGCGTAACAGATTCGAGACCCAAG
This sequence comes from Pelobates fuscus, assembly GCF_036172605.1. NCBI lineage: Eukaryota > Metazoa > Chordata > Amphibia > Anura > Pelobatidae > Pelobates > Pelobates fuscus. Next base: position 105,701,186 of record NC_086326.1, on the reverse strand, counting down.
ATCAAAGAGATCTGACTGCGTTTCTGCGGTCAACAAGCATTCCCCTTCAAATCTAATATTTTCCCTTGTTGCAGACCATGTACACCCCTTCCTGGCATTGGTGTTCCCTGATGGCAGTGGTCTCTTTTAACAAAAATTGTTCAGGAATGGTTTGTGGAACATGAAAAAGAGTTCAAAGTGTTGCTGGGGCTTCTAATTTCCCAAGATCTCAATCCGATTGAGCATCTGTAGGATCTGCTGGAGCAATCTGCGTCGAATATCTTGGTACCAGATACCAGAGGACACATTCAGAGATGCCTCGATGCATCAGAGCTGCTTTGGCAGCACGAGGGGGACCTACACGATAATAGGCAGGTGGTTTTAATGTTGTATCTAAACTTTTATATTATATATTTTATTACCTAATATTAATAAGAATTTACCTCTTTAAAAAAACGTTTTTGCATTGATTCTGCTAGTTTAGAGCGAATATCCTTTACTTCATTCTTGTGGAACCACACTTTTATAATGTTTTTTGTTGTTTTTTTAATCAACTATTCTTTCATGTAACAGTCCAGTTTACCAAGCAATTTCTTTGGAATGCTTCTTCTTGGTTTAAGTCCAGAGAATTATTAGGCCAATCAAGCACATCAATTTTGTTTTTAGCATGAACATCCTGACAGCTTTTTGAATTATGACAATGAGCAAGCCATGATGAAATGTCCCTGCAAAAGTCCGTAGGAATGGCATAGCTCTCCTGATTAGGATTTCCATGTAGATTGCGGAGTTCATCATACTATCAGTTGGAACTAGGCTCTCATTACCACCTCCTGTGAAAATAAAAAATCTGTTAGAGATGATCAGCTCTTATAGGTGTAAAATTGCTTCTAATGAAAACACTTGCTCTGTAACTCCGAACAACAAAATGTGACCCATCTTGGTAAAACTTTCCCAAGACAAAAGAACAGATTTCTTTATTGGACCTCTACACCCTGCTGCTGCTTCACATATACTTAGTGGGGGGGATGTATATCACCTACTCCCTCAGGATTAAGCAATGCCATTATTTGCTCTACCTCATGTAAGTAGGTTTTTTAATATTTTTGCCCTACTTTCACAGTGTACACTATTGTCTTTTTTTGCATTTTTCCCCAACATATACGAGGAGGATCAGCACTACACATAAATCCTAGAGTGGGTATTATACCACTTCAAGCTGTATTACAGGACCAATAAAAGGGCTCCTTATCATGTGAGCGCAATACTTTATGTAGAGTAGTATATAGTGTGGTATACTACTCTTATTTTCTCTGTTCTACCCTACACATCCAATGAATATATCTACTACCCTTAGGACCGCTTGCTATATCACTATTACACCATATTCTTAGGCGGTGATTATTCTTCCCAAGTTGGAGCTGAATTCAAGCTCCAGAAAAGTAAGTGTACATTTTGCTTACTAAGATATACTACACTATTCGTTCCTCTCTTTTTTTGTCTGTCTTCTATTTGCATATAGATCTGAGAAATTACAAAGGTGCCACACTAACCCCTCTGCTATTTCAAACTGACTTTAGCTGGATAAGAGAAACACCAGATTTGGGTGTTTGGCCTGGTAATTCTCCACACTTAAACCAAGTAAAAATGTTGTGGAACATTCTGGAAAAAAAACTTCTTGGTAGAGTGAACTGATCGAACACTTGATAAAAAGGTTATAAAACAGTGGTTCCAAAGCAACAAACTGAAAACTATTTGTTTTAAGCGGGTAGAATCAATGCCAAAAAATATTCAGAAGGTAATTCAAACTAAAAGAGGACACACTTCTTAGTAATACAAGTGTACATAAAGTCCCAGAAACAACATTTTAAAATTGGTTCCAAAATAGCAAAGAATTGAGCAGGGGCATGCACAATACATCAAAACTGCTCTATTAAGCTAAAGTTGTTTTGGTGCCTAAAGTGTCCTTTTAAGGATAAACCCTTTACCAAGCCTAACACTAAACTTACACTAACCGCATACCTACCCTAACATTACCATCAACCCTACATTATCTGTAACCATAAAACAGCATTAACCCTTAGCCTACAGCTAAACCTAACCCTACCCATAATACCAACCCCATCACTAACCCTCAGGAATCCCTCTGCTAATATCAATTCTGATATCAAAAGATGGGTTTTCCTAGTTACAACAGTAGAGAGTAGTCTGTGACTTCCATCTACAGGCTGTTGTGAATGGAGCCTACTTCCCAGCTAACTACAGTGATCGGAGCTAGGCAGGAGAAAAACAATCTGAAAATCTACAAATCAGCTATATACCAGCTATAGTCCAAATCTTTTCAATCAGTTAATTCTATTAAGATTTCAACCTAGAAAATACAATGTTTAATGTACAACCATGACTAATAACCCTCTGCGATTTGGCCAATTGCAGAGGTAAAGGCAGAAAGGCTCTCATTGTTTGCAGGAACGCTCAATTAGATTGTCTCTATAATCGCCATCTCCTTCAGTAATTGAATGTGGAAGCCTAGTAGTGGGTGTATCAATAATTCCATAGAAAAGATTTTTTTCTATATATGTATTCTCTAATTTATTTTAAAAAATACATGGCGTGACATGTCATGATTCCCTTTTATACCAGAAGTTTGGTCCTTAAGGGGTTAAAAGGTTGGTCCAAGCACCACGACCACTTCAATAATTTGAAGTGGTCATGGTGCATTAGGTCTGTATGTGCTGACAGCTTTGCTATTAATGTTGCACATATGGAGTTTAACTCCTTTGCTGCCAGAGGTGCAAATCCACCTCCAGGAGCGTTACTGAGATATCATCAGAAAGACCAGAACTAGAGTTGCAGCCTAACATTCCTCAAATCTGGGCACATTTCATTTCACTGAAACAGTCATTGGCTAAAAGCAGTCAGCTGAGTCTCCGAGCCAATGAATGGTGATTGCTACTGCATCCAGCGTCTACAGCTCTGTAAAAGCCAGAAGTGCCTTACTGTACCACCAGTCAGCCCCAGCAGGGACCTAGGTAAGGGGATAAACCATTGTTAAACGGTTTGCCCCATTACCGGGAAATGGGCTAGGGTACTCCTGGCATCATAACCACTACAGCACGCTGTATTGGTGACGATGACTGGCATAACCCCTTTAACTAATCTGGCAATAATTTAGTAAGGGGAAAAAAAATAAAGTATTTCCCTAATAATTACTTAAATTTATTTTAAGGGACACTGTAGGCACCTAGACCACTTCAGCTAATTGAAGTAGTCTGGGTGTTGTGATCCTTTTGCACTTAGTGCTGCAATGTTTTCATTGCAGCTCTAAGTCTGCCCTCAGTGGTTGCCTACCAGACAACCACTAGAGTTGTTTACGAAATCCAAAAGCACTTTTGGTCTGTTATCTGACGTTGGACGTCCTCACAACCTCCAGTGTCAGGTTTTCCCCATAGGAAAGCATTGAATAATGCTTTCCTATGGGGAGGTATATATTGCGCGCAGCCATTGCCTCACAAGCGCATTAGGTCTCCCCGCCGACGTCAGGAGCATGGGTGGAGCCTGACCCAGTGCCGAGGGACATTGGCGCTGGATTCAGGGAAGTGGCTGAATCGGGTTTTAACCCCTTCAGCCCCATGGGAGGGGGAGACCTATTAAGCCTAGAGTGCCATGAAAACAACTTTTCCTGGCACTATAGGATCCCTTTAATCTCGGTCATGCCCAAAACTTTTTAAAGAAAATAAATATTGATCCAGGCACTCAAAGATAAAAGCCAAAATAGCAGCTTTATTTAGAGCAAAATAGCAGCAAAGTTTCAATCCAGCAGGGTCTTTGTCAAAGACCCTGCTGGGTCAAAATGTTGCTCTTTTGGTGGCGGCTGTCGTGTCACGCACTGAAAATTATGTGGGTCCAGAAATTTGACAGAACACCGGCCCTGGTAGGACATATAGGACGCCATTTCATTTAGACGCTGGAATGTTGGCAACAAAACCAGCATGGACTTCATGGACGAGGTTTGCCCTGCTTGTGGAAGAGTCTCCAAGCATAACAAATTAGTGAAGAGAGGAGGAGGAGGAGCAAGGGCAGATCCGAGGTAGGCATTACACCCATTTCTGTAATGAGAGAGCAGCACGAGTAAGGAGGCTGAGGTAAGTGGTGGCAGGGTTCCACTCGAGCAACTGAATTTTTTTGTTTGTTTTTTTCAATTAACATTTGCAGTAGTGTTAGATACATCGTAATCGAGTGAGAGACAATATGGACCGCATACACCTACATATAAATACAGGACTTTAAAATGCTGGAATGAGACATGTGTCCATCAAGCTCAGCCTGTTTTTGCCATTGATCCAAAAGAAGGAAAGATTTATTTATTTATTTTTTATAATTGAAGCACTTTCCAATTTTGCAACAAACTAGGAACAATCACCTTCTTGACCACAAGATGGCATTTAGAGGTCTCCTCAGATGAAGCAGCTTTTCCATATGTATAACTTCATAATTGAAAAAGAAAAAAAAAAAAAGCCAACAAGGGAAGGGGCAGAGTTGGGAACATGCTTATGTTAAAGGGACACTAGTCACCAGAACAACTACAGCTTATTGTAAATGTTCTGGTGAGTATAATCATTCCATTCAGGCATGGCCTTTGGAGGTGCTTCCTGGGGCAGTGCTGCAAAGTAGGCAGCACTGCCATTCAGCATTTCCACACTGCATAGTGACCCTGAATTTCCTCAGAGATGCACTGATTTAATGCATCTCTATGAGGAGGTGCTGACTGGCCAATTTTGCCCTGCCCCCGTGCCACCTTCAGCCAATCCAATGCTTGCCCTATGGACAGCATTGAACTGGCTGAAAATCTGCAATTCTGCTGTCACCAAGGAGGCGGATTGGGGCGGGGACAGCATTGGCAGAATCACACGGTGCTGGAAATTATGCGAGTTTTAACATTAGAAGGGAATAAGGGGCAAGCCAGCTAAATTGTGAATTAAACACTATGTGGTCCAGAATACATGTGTGTGTTCCTGACCCTATAGTGTTACTTTAAAATAAATACAAAATAAAGTGACAAATCCATTGTCTGAAGAAGATTTACACAGCACTTTTTTTTTTTATAACTTTATTACTAAGAAATACAAAATACCAGAAAACCAGAAAAAAACAAAACCTCAAATCAATATAAAAAAAAAAGAAAAAAAAAAAAAGACATTGGTAATTGTGAGAAAGATACAGAGCTTGGAGAGAAAAAGTTTTAGATTTTTTTTTAAAAAAGCCTAGAAGTAACAAAATGCAGAAAAGTTTCATGAATGAGAAAAGAGATGAATGATGAGAAAAATAAGTGAGATAAGGTGAGTTTGTAGAGGCATCTGACTGGAGGGCTGGCAGGAAAAGATTTACCTCTGGTCAGACTACTAGACATGCTACACAGCTACTATGCACACATTTGGAGCCACACTGCATGAGAAGCGTGTTACTCTGCCAGCATTGCGTGCATTCATGTAAAGATATTGGTGTATGGGCTGTAACACAGGGTGTTGGAGGCAGAACAAAGAACATACACTTCCAACACTTTACATTTACCACCTGCAGAGTTGTTGCAATACACGCACATTGGAAGCGTGTCACAGGTCACGAATTAGAAGCATGTTACTGGAGCTGTGTCAAACGTGTAGTCACATAGCATTAACATGGCACGAATGCATTTTCAGGTCACAAGCTGTAGAAACGCAGACTGCGATCCATCCCTGTAGATGCCAAGAACTTTGCATTCTGGCCAAAAGCCAAGCCAGTTGTAAGAGCACTGTGATCTGAGAAAAGAGAGGTTAGCAATAAAATAAATTCTTTATATTACACAGTGTTTGTATAAATACATATTGTTTACTGTAATCAGACAACATTTAATATATTTAAACCTGGGCTCTAAATTTTCACTCATCACTAGCCATTTGTGAGTGAAAAAAGGTAGCTTCCCAATGGGTATGCTACGACTTACAATGGTATGTAACTTTTAAAGCCTGGCTAGTAGCAAAGGATTTGAAATTTTAGGCAGTGCCCAAAAAAAAAAAAATTTTAATACCATTGCAAGAGAAAGCCCATATCTTGTTCAATACCTAAAATACGCAGTATTTGCGTGTCGGCAAAATTCTGCAACTTATTAAACGGTTTAAGTTCGCTTAGTTTAAGTTATGTATTAACATTACTCTCTGCGTAAAATACTCCTGAATTAAAAAGTCTGCTTGTTTGCTTTTGACAGGCCAAAGAGTAAGACCAGTTTCTGCCCCAGTAAAAGTAGCAGTATACGTACCTGTGAAATGCAGAACCTCAGCCCATTGCTTGCAGATGTAAACTTGGATGTCTGTTCCACCGACAGCCAAATACGTACCACTTTGATCAAACACTAGGGAGCGCACCTGAAAGGGAATGTCACTGTTAGACATTCAGCAATAATGTGATCTTATGATCTTCAAAAAGCACACATGCTCCAAAGACATTGACATGTAGGATTCTGATCCAACAATGCAAAGAGAAAAAGCATTGCAGAAAACAAAAGACTGATGAAAAAAAATAATTTTTTACTTGTTTTAGGGTTAGTGAATATTGCTTTACTTGTTTTAGTATCACGATAACTGGGCACAGCTTTAGAAAACTCTAGACCTGTTTAATTGCAAACAGTCAAGACCCTGTGCAATCAAAACCGAGAGTAATCTAGATCAGCCGTTAGTGTAGCTTTCATGCAATAATGCACATGGATCTTTTGGAGATTAATTTCTACTGTGCCACTATATAGGACTATATAGAGATACTACGGCTTGGATTCTCAACTTACTGCCAACCCTTGCACAAAAGTGTTCAAAATGTTAAGCTTTGTGCCTAAACATTAATCCTAAATTGATAGACACAGAGCATTTAATTTTTCACACAGAGTGCCCACCTCTAATCTATTATAGATTATATATATACATACACACAATACAGTATCATATTCATATACTACCACAAGTCAGTGGCCATTGGTGTAATAGAGGAAGTCCGCTCACTAGGGATGCAGCCTGTCTACGTCAGCTGCAAGGCCACAAACCTGGGTATCATCATTGTAGGAAAGCCCTGTTTACTCATGGCAGTCACTCTAAACATTGAATAGTACCTGGTATCCATCCTCTAGTTGCAGTGTCTTGAAATTTTTCAGTTTCCTCAAATCCCAGAGTTTAACACTGGAATCATCAGCTGCAGTAGCAAGATAATACCCATTTTCAGAGAACGCAACACATGAGACGGGGCCAGAGTGACCAGGGAAGTTTGCCACATTAGATCGTTCCTAAGGAAGATGGTAAGGGAGCAAATATATCAGAATAAGGGAGATTGTTGTATATGCAAATAAATAAAATTACATGTGTTCAATTTATGAGACACTACTGTCCAAAAACAAAAAAATAAAAATTACTGTTAAGTAGATATACCCAGCATTGAGAAAAAAAAAATAATTATGTGTGCATTATTTTCATTGTGGTTCATCAAAATCAGCTTGCAAACGCAGCAGCTCTCTTGTTTGAAGCCCTCTTCCTCCAACTCAATCTAATACAATGAAATACTTCCCAATGCAGCTAAATGAGAAGTCTTTGCAAGGCAGGTGCTCAGAGAAATTGCTGCCTCTTGATTTTAACTCCACTAACATAAACATCCAGGGGTGTAATAAGGTTAATTTTAAAAAGTTAAAATTGTACTGAGATCTACCCTTTAAAGAAAAAAAAAAAAAAAAATAGAAAGACATGAAAAGGAAAACCTGCAAAAGTGAAAGAAAATAAAGATAAAACAAAGGCCAAGGATATAATTGCATAAACAGATTTAAAAGCTTGAGTGAACTAAAGGGACACTATAGTCACCAGAAAAACTAGTTTATTGTATTTGTTCTGGGAGTATAATAAGTCCCTCCAAGGCTTTTTGCAGTCACTGTCTACATTAGAGCCTAGGGCATTGATGGCTTAACTTGACACCATAAATGGTTTCTGAACTACATTTCCCATGATGCTCAGCTAGCTTTTAGAGTCTAAAAGCTAGCTGAGCATCATGGGAAATTAAGTCCAGAAACAATTTATGGTGTCAAGGTTAGCCATCACTGGCCTAGGGATACCTTCCTCCACTGGCTACCCCTCATGGCTTATAGAGGTGCTTCCTGGGGAACTGCTGCACACTGCAGCAGACATTCAGTATCTCCACTATTTCTATGAGGAAATGCTGATTGGCCAGGGCACCACTTCTGATCACCACTTCTGATGTCAGCCAAGCAGGCAGATAAGGGGCAGAGCCAGCAGCAGACTGAAATAAAGGTAAGATTTTACTATATTTAAGGGGTCCAGTGGGCTAGATGCTGTTTTTAACACTACAGGAATACATGTCTTTCTGACCCTATAGTGATCCTTTAAAAATTGCAAACATAAATGTTTTACCTTAAGATCCCATATCTTGATTTGTGAATCCATTGTCCCCGTGCCAAAGATGAGACCATCAGGGTGGAATTGAGCACACGTGAGAGCTGCAGATGTAAGATGTTTGTGTAAGAACGAGACGAATATATATATATATATATATATATATATATATATATATATAAAAACACACAAAAAATGTGTTTCTAGAAAGGAAGACTTTGTACTTACCACAGCCTGATGCCTCGTCAGTCACTTTGGTGAGAACACGTCCCACATGAACATCAGAGAACGCCCAGTACTGAAATGAAGAGGGTAATAGATTTTATTTTACTTACATAATGAAGATTTAAGAACTTGCGAGAATTACCTACTTTAGTAAGAACCTAAATGGTGTACGTACAAGTATAAAATGCCTAAATATGCTTGGCATTAGAATTCATTTTTTTTGGGAGGCTCGTGGTTTGTCAACCTTTGCTCTGCAGGTAACATCATGCAGGAAAGGAAAAAGAAAGACTAGTGCACTCCTTACCTGATCATCTGAACAACTCAGCAGATAATCTCCAGTGGCATGCAGACTTAGACCAGTTACAGCCCCTTCGTGAGCTCTGAGAACTTGAGCACACGAGGCATCTGGAACAGACCACACTCTTATAGTAGAGTCTGGAGAAGCAGAAAACACCAGCTCCTGTAAGGGAACAAACAAATACGGAAAACGAATGTCAGGGTCGTCAAAAAACAAAAGTGCACAATATCTTGTATACAATTAGACTTATTCCTCTTTTATACCTGAGAAGGATGGAACACGACATTGGTGACCTTTTTGGTATGACCTTTAAGGGTGGCAAGGATTTGCTGAGAAAGAGCATCAAACACAACAACACTTTTGTCTGCTCCACCTATAATGAAAAGGAGAAACAAAACAAAAAAGATATATAAATACATTTAGGGGCCCTAATTTTTACCCCCCTTTTGCCTGGAAGGATCCAAAGAACTTTTGAAAACAACAGCTTATTTGAATTAAACAGACGTACTGTCAGTTAAGTGTTCTGTAGAGATTGTAGAAATGTGCCTACTACGCAACCCTTATACAACCTATGCAAGTACTTCAAATACTTGCATAACTTTCAGAAAGACAAATGTATAGGATAGAGAAAGTTCCTATTTTTTCTTCATAAATGTAGTTGTGCAAGGCTGCCCAAAAACTGAAATGTGTTCATAACAGTGAAGTAATTGTGATTAATGTATTAAAGTGCATACTACGATTACATTATCTATGATTTGATCTCAATCATAGTGAAGTTAAAGGAACACTATAGCATTAAGAATACAAATCTGTCTTCGTAACATTATACAGTTCCTGTCCCAACTTGTAGCAATTCCCCAGTGCAAACAAATGATACCCTTTTCCAGCGCCGAGGCTTCCTTGGCGCTGCTTACCTCTCCACAACATCACGGAAGAGGAATGGCCTGCTCTGCCGATGCCTCTCAAAAAGCAGCATTGGTGACCTAATGCACATACTAGCATTTACACTTTCCCATAGGAAAGCCTTGAATCAATGCTACATGAGAGTTTTACTCTGCCATTACAGCGTTAATGGCTCCATTATCATACTGTGATCCACTAGAGGTGCACCCAACCCTGCGAGTTTCTCAAAACCTGCAATGGTTTACATTGTATGGTTAAGGGACAAAGACACAGCAACCAGACCACTTCATTAAGATGAGGTGGTCTGGGTGACTATAGTGTTCCTTTAAAGTATTTATGCTCGATTATTATTGTGGAATACATGGTTGCATTACCATCTATAATTTCTCAACAAATTTCTAGCAAATAGTTATTCATCTCCACACCACCTATTTTCAGGTCTTTGCTGCTATATAGGTGGAAAAGGTCACAAATATGAAGTCCACTGTGCATGCTGCTTCTTTGTCCATTCTTAGAAGTTACCTTACAGGAGAAGGTTTGCATAGGCAAGGTGGTTTGGAAAGAAGTGTAGGACTTGACATTTTGAGCCTTGTCATTCTTAGACATTTTTCCCTTTCTTAAATATAAATTTCTATCATGGCGTTTGCAAGATACTTGCCACGCCACTAAAAGAAGTATCCGAAAAGAGATCATATCCTAATGAGGATTAAACAGGCAAAGTTCTACTACAGTTAGGGAATGATTGGCAGATATCCCCACCTGTAAGTGTTTTGTTGGTATCGGTTGGACACAAATCCAAAGCCAAGATTCCAGGGACACTTGCACTGTGTAGACCCTGAAATGATAAAAAGAAATTGTAAAATGGATGCAAGTTATGTGCAAAACCATCTGGATTTTAAAGAGAAAAACACATGGACCTACCACATGAGAGGAGACCTGGTGATACTTGCTGAGTTCTTCTGGTTTGACCAGATCCTCTGGAACAGTCTTACCACGCTGAGAAGAAAAAACAAACAGAACATAGGTTAAAATCCTTTCTGAAATCAGATCAACAGAGCAGGAGAACAGCATTTTTAATTTACCTTCTTACGCTCCGTAGTAAGAACTGTGGCTTTGTCTTGAAGCTGCAATAAGAGAAGAATTCAGTAAATGCAAGATAGCAATGTCTGAGAACCTACAGTAGAATGGTTTTCATCTTAAGAAGAGTTGCCATGGTGGCACAATCATCCTTTTTAAAATATATACCTTCTGTATGATCTCCGCTGACATTCCCACCAGTTCACCAAGGTCCATGGCTTCTCCTGAGCCCTACAATGAAATTGAGACAAAAGCAGCAATTTAATTTAATTTAGGATTAAAAGGGAGTAAAAATAAGTAAGTGGAATAAATTCAAAACAGGCAGTACTCACAGCTACTCCAGCCTGCGGTGTTGGGTTGGCTTGAGGTACGGATATACCAGCCTGAGGCTTCAGAGTAGCCAAAGCTGAAGAGAAAAACACCACATTATTGCATTATTTACAGTTAATGTAGTCATTGCATTTAGTATTCCTAATTTTCTGTGTATATTGTTTAATAACAAAAAAAAAAAAAAGCTTTCATTTACCAGCAATAACACATCCCCTAGTCTTCTAAAGATATTTACGATTTGACCAAATACGTTACCAAGGTGTGACAAATTTAAGAGCCTTGGGCTTATACACAATACTTGTGAAGATTAGGTTTTGGAAAATTACACCTACAGGTTTTTGGTGTGACCAGTAATAAGAGTCAATTTTAAAAATGCATGTAAAAGTAGTCTGTTACTTTTTTTTTTTTTTAAATTAAATATTGCTTTAGCAAATATATGAGAATATAGCATACAAAATAAAAGCACAACCATTAACCCCTTAAGGACCAAACTTCTGGAATAAAAGGGAATCATGACATGTCACACACGTCATGTGTCCTTAAGGGGTTAAACTGCACATAATATTTTAATCTGAAAATTAAAAAAAAATAAAAAAAAAAATACCTTCACGAGCAGCTGTCACTTCTTTGGTAAGACGGGCTATGACACGACAAGCAGCATCATGCTGGTAGAGTGCATGAGACAACTCCTGACGAGTAGTCTGTAGTTGCTGCCGCAACGTGAAGCTATGGAGCATCACAGCATCCTAACAGTAGGGGAAAAACAAAAACTTTTTTTTGACAACTGATACATAAAATAAAAGTTACTTCCTGTAACTTTCTTTTTTCTTAAGATGAGAGGCAGTGCAACATTTGTGATATCACCATTTCCTTTTGGCAAAAGGCCGGAATCTTTCTCCTCTTTAGACTATAAAAAAATAATCTCCGAACGACAAAAATGCCCCAGAAAGTACACAAGCCAAAATCAGGCAAAAATTGATTAATTAGGTAGAGCACCCAAAGAGTATCCTCAGAGGCCTGTATGTCTAATCTGT